>NC_134826.1:14013453-14055896 GCF_004210375.1 Tachypleus tridentatus | reverse complement strand
ACATCACTATGTGCGCACGAGATACAGTCGTCCCTAACTTAAACTACAGAACCAGAAGGACATGTTGTTGAATTGATAGACAGGATAGTAGGGCTGCTAGACAATATTACCCAACGTCAATTTCTGGGATACCTCTAACAACTAACAATAAGATCAACCGTCACGTTAGAACGCTCCCAGATGTTAGCGTGTTAAGTGACGGGGGGTTTGGGGTTTGATCTCGTGAACTAGTAGCAGTTTGCCAGTCAAGCACCCTAACTGTCAACTGCATCCGGCTCTGTAGACATTTTACTCTGCTTTTTGAATCTATAATTTTTATATTAACCTGAAAGTGCAAATCGTGTTCATCGACACGACTCAAACCCTGGGATATCCTAATCGCAGCCCTATACGATATCCGATAGACCACGTAACGTAAAAATAAAACTAGTCTTTACTTCAAGTACTGCCCTTACCTCAACAACATAATCTTTCTGTTTATAATTCTTCCAACTTGAATATGTAGTCATCTAAATGTATAATTCTTACTTTACAGAGTTATATTTCTGACTCCATATATTTCCATGTTATATTAAACATGGAAAAACCCATGTTTAAAAGATCAATCCTGGACGTCATATGTTTATTTCCTATTAAGCACAATGCTATACTATGGGCTAACTGTGCTGTGCTCACCATGGGTATCGAAACCCGGTTGTAAGCGTTATAAATCTTCAGATACATCGTTGAGTCACATGGGGTTCAGCTTGCGAAAGTTCAACCTCCACAGTCTTTTGAACCAAGACACATTTATAAAAATTTTCAATTCAACAACTGAAGAACAATAAACGTTTCTCAAGATTACCGAATGCTAGAGCAGACATTCTAAGCACCGCACAGAGTGCTACTGACGGATTACGAAGACGCTGCTCATATAAAACAATATCCGGATCCGGACCAGCCACAGAACAATGTAAGTCCATAGATGGCCTCCGAACACTATAAGTATTGTAACACAAGATCTTAATACTGGTGATACGCCCGGAATACAACAAAATATATCGATTGAACAGATCTTCAGAGAAATGTCTCTTGACGTTCAAAACAAACTGGAAAAATCAAAAGAGATCTGATATCATTGTGAAAATTTTAGTAAATGCCGGAAAGAGACGAAGCTGAAGTTCGAACCCGCTGAGAAAGAAAGAACAGTTCCACGATTACCAAACAAAATAAATCAGCTCGCTGAGCGAAACCTCTTCGTACATTTACCTTGAATGTAGTTGGTAAACTCTGAGCCATTGCACACTTCCATAACAACAAAGGTGTGAGAACCTACGTATGTTTATACACCAACATGACAAGCTGTTCTGCTTTCGGAGTGAGTTCTATACGTAACTATATTTTGTGCTCAGGGAAACTAATCCTAAAATTTTAGTTCCAGTGAATATTTAGACAGAAATGAAAGAGAGCTGACATTTCGGATTGTATACCGATATCTACTTCGGAGCTGTAGCCGAAACGCTATCCCCCATTTCTTTCAACAGGCGATTGTAGTCCATAAAAGCATTAAAACCTACAATTTTAATTTTTTTAAATGTTTCAAAAAAAAAAACAACCTTTGATGTTTTTTTTTTGTTAATTAATTGCGCCATTTTCCAGTCGATAACCTTCCATTAGAGAGGACTTAAATTGTGGCATAACTGAAGAGAAGTTATGACTGACACTGTGGCATAGCTGGTAGCGTTTCTGTAGAATATGACCTCAAGCTGGTAAGCTGGTACTGTTTCTGTATGATATAACCTTCATTGTTGATTACATCAAGCTGGTACTGTTTCTGTAGGATATAACCTTCATTGTTGACTGCATCAAGCTGGTAGTGTTTCTGTATGATATAACCTTCATTGTTGACTACATCAAGCTGGTAGTGTTTCTGTAGGATATAACCTTCATTGTTGACTACATCAAGCTGGTACAGTTTCTGTATGATATAACCTTCATTGTTGATTACATCAAGCTGGTAGTGTTTCTGTATGATATAACCTTCATTGTTGATTACATCAAGCTGGTAGTGTTTCTGTAGGATATAACCTTCATTGTTGATTACATCAAGCTGGTACTGTTTCTGTATGATATAACCTTCATTGTTGATTACATCAAGCTGGTACTGTTTCTGTAGGATATAATTTACACAGTTAAATACTCGAGGAGTACATCCACTAATACCTATGTTGTTGTTTAATTTTTAACATTACGTATTGTATAACTGTAACACTACCTTCAAGGTGCCGTAAATATTAATACACATCTCAAAGAACTAACTGAGAAACAACAGTAACATGGTAATGATAAACTGCTGTACCTATGATTACTTTTCTTTTACATGAACTTCATTTATTCAAGTATTATAGTAATCTTTGGAACGTGGTTATTTATTCTGCTAGGTAGTTAATGTATTCTGTAAATCTATCATCCTGTTAGGCATAGCTAATTCTGCAAGCAAAAGAGCCTTGGGAATATTATCTCTCATTAACTGTAGACAACTCAGTCAAAGCGTGATTGTAAGAAATCTCTGCCAAGAGACACTTCTCTAATTGTATTATAAATCTCTTCTACATCCTGTTATCCCAACAGGTTAATAGCTGTGAAAAATGGACGTTGAAGAGAAAGACTTCTTATCAGGGGGTCATCTGTTTAATTCCACGAATGAAAACAGTGAATAAAGAGTTGTCGGTTTCCATTACCATGTTTTCAAGACAGATTATTGTACATAATTTATAGCATTGTACGCTTACATTATTTATTATGGAAAGCAAGACTTTGAAACTGTGGAAAGCGCAAAGGCTTCGACATTCGGTATGAAATTTAGAAAACGTCTATAACTAGAATAAAAGATGTTCGTACGTAGATTAGTGAGTTTAAATACTGAACCATTGGAAAATGCGCCATTAGCATGCCAAACCTTTCTTAAGAAGTGGGAGTATAAGACGACATTGATGTTTTATTATATTAGTAATCTGGAAGATTTAACATCACATGAACTTCCCTCATCGTGTATCGAATTAAAATTTTTCAGTTTATAAATAAAAATTTGTTTTTAATTTTATCCTATGTATGTACTTACTAATCCATCTTCCTATCTATGTACGTACTAACCAATCCATCTTTCTATTTATGTACACATAAATCCATCTTTCTGTTTATGTAAATACTTATTAATCCACACATCTGCCCATTTTCACGCGAACTCAGTAAGGTAAAGAAGAAATAGAAGAAAAATAAAAACATGAACATTACAAACAAGCCAGCTCAGCCTGAAGACAAGTTAAGAAATGTCGACAGAACAAAGAAGCCTGAAGACAAGTTAAGAAGTGTCGACAGTACAAAGAAACCTGAAGACAAGTTAAGAAGTGTCGACAGTACAAAGAAGCCTAAAGACAAGTTAAGAAGTGTCGACAGTACAAAGAAGCCTGAAGACAAGTTAAGAAGTGTCGACAGTACAAAGAAGCCTAAAGACAAGTTAAGAAGTGTCGACAGTACAAAGAAGCCTGAAGACAAGTTAAGAAGTGTCGACAGTACAAAGAAGCCTGAAGACAAGTTAAGAAGTGTCGACAGTACAAAGAAGCCTGAAGACAAGTTAAGAAGTGTCTTATTTTCTAATATTATCAGCCCCCTCCCCGTTGGGTAATGATTATAATTAAACAAACGCATTCTTTTTCAGGATAGTATTCGGACAGTCTCCGGTCTCAGATGCAGTAAACCTTGCGTATTTAGCACATTCATTAAGGTACATGAATACAATCATCTCTTCACCCACCCCGGCTTCTTGTAGTAATAAAAACGATGTTCACTTCACCATTACTCTGGAGATACTATTTTGGTCGTCATGGTAACCCAAAGTCGAGGTCTGTAGTAGAAGAGAATGGAAAACAGTTCTGCGTCCAAACGCGAGTAATGGACTGAGGGAGCACTGTAGGATGGAAACCATAAACGTTCCAACTAACAATATACTGGTTAACGAAAAAATATCTTTGGTCTATGTTATTTAGTGATGTCTCTTCTCGGATTACATCTATCCACAAACACCTGATAGTAGAAACAGCTCGACATCAACAGAATAACCGATTGCACGGGTTTAAACAGTGCACCTCATGAGGTTTTTGGAGAAAGTGACAAAGCGAAACATTTGTTGATTCTCAGGGTTTGGAAACATGAATCATTTCAATAAACTTATGATAACACTTAAGGTTAAAATGTCCTCTCGAATTCGTGACGTCATTTGTTAACTCTGACTGTGGCTACTTCGGACTTGCGAGGAATTTTTTATGAGACTCACACTGTATATAACACACCCACATTCAACTGGTGGAGGCCGACTCTACCCTATACGGCGAATCAGTAGACTAAGGCAATTTAGGTCGTACGAAAATAAAATTATTTTCAACACCCTTGGTTCAAGTCAACGCCTGATGAGACTTGGTAGTGTACGAAAGGCCTCACTGCCAATTGATGCAACAGTTGTGGTGAGTTTGACATATTCGTAAAGTCTTAGGAATGCTTGTGAAAACGACAAGGGGAAGCTTTGTTTTCGGCACTTGGCGTGCGCTTCAATAAATCGTTCTCGGTCGCAGTTAGTCCTAACGACACTTAAGAAACATGACCGAGAGTATAACTTTATTAGTCAGCAATGTTGGCTCCAAAACAAGTAACGAAAATATACCGTGTTGCAGAAAGCCCACAGACTGCCTCTAGCCCGTGACAGTGATATTCACAAGCGAAATCCGACGAAGCCTTTCGCTAATACCACGGCTCATCAGACCGGATGGGATACGACAGACAACGGTAGTGGTCCAGCTGCTAACATCAAAGTATTGATGAAACAAGGCATTATAAAGGAAATAGAATTTGAACATTGTATTAAATTTATTAACTTTATTTATGTAGGGGGCTTACTTCGACCACAAATTAATATAAATGTATCTTTTGAGTTAACACATTCTCGGGAATTCGCGAAAAGTTACGGAAGTGCTGCCATCTTTGGACTAACAGACTAGTGGAAAGAAAGCTATTAAAAAGCAGTCCTCAATTTGAGCTGATGGATTGATATTATATTGTGAAATACCTACACACAGAAATGTGCTACTTTACAAAGTTTTACTCTGCACTCTTACAGGTACGGGCATCACATTTAAATTAATTTAAAAATGAAAGTTAATGTTTGGAGTAGAAAATAGCACTCTATTTTCATGAAGATCTTTCTGAGAGCGTCATCTGTTGCAAACAAAATAAGTTAACTAAGAACATAAATTCAGATTTTGTTGTTTGTGTATGAACTGTCTACACAAGAAAGTAAAATAGATTCACGAAACAGGTGTTTCAAGAAAGACTACTTGTAAAAATTAAACAATTAACATAAAACCGTTATGTTTTTAGGTCTGAATTCGTAACCGTACAAATTTCCTTAACTTGTGATAAAAATTTACCACAGATCTTATGGTGTTAATTTTCAATTTTCATTGCTATGTTCTCTCAGTTAGGGTGTAAAGGGTCCAAAATTAGCCGAAAACTAACTTATCTTAATAGAACTTTCAAATAGGTTCTCATAACTGATCTATTTTGACAGGGATTTCAATTCTCTATGTAGACTTTCTTGAGCAAACAATAACCAAAGATATAAAGTACACAAAATTATATTTTAAAAAAAACATTAGCAAAGGGATTAACAGATGAACTCTCAATAACCATCTCTAAGATCATAGACAAAAGAATCATTCCTTCTCAAAGAAGCAGAATTATCTTTGTTTCGTTTCACTTCTTGTTTCCTCTTTACTATTTTTCACAATGGTAAATTATATTTGTCGTGTTTTCCCTGATAATTTATTTCCCGTCTATCTTCCCTGATAATTTACTTCCCACCATGATTTCTCTGATAATTTTTCCCATCATGTTTTTCCTGATAATTTTTCCCATCATGTTTTTCCAGATAATTTTTTCCATCATGATTTCTCTTATAACACAATGTAGCACAAATTTTGTTCTTGGATAGTACGTGTTATTTCTTAATTGCTTATGTTGTAAAAGTACACAAAATGGCCATTATTCCCTTCAAACTTTGCTTTTGTGACCTGGATAATGAAATTTAGAAATTAACCTATTTTCTATGTAAAAACGGGCAAATTTGCACATTTTCATTTACATGAGGTCTTAATAAAACAACATGAATCAATATTTACATGCATTTATACTAAAGTTATACAAACATGAACAAAATTGTTTAGAAGTGAGTAGTTTTTCGAGATTTGCGACTGCAATGTAAATCACTTTCACGTATCAGCCCCCAAATATAGACAATATGTTTTTATAATAAACAGATTTTAAGTTTTGATTTTGTTCTTTACAATAAACAGATTTTAAGTTTTGATTTCATTGTTTACAAGAAATAGGTTTTAAGTTTTTATTTCACTGTTTACAATAAATATATTTTAACACTTTCTGCCCAGGAACAAGAAAAACTACAAATTTTGTTACATAGTGTAATTTTTTCCCATCATGCTTTCCCAGATAATTTACTTCCCATCACAATTTCCCTGATAATTTTCATCATAGTTACATCCACACTGCTGCGTTTATTCTACTTGAACCATTTCAGTTTGCAATTACAAATAATAAAAGGCATAACGTTCATCTTCTGATGTTTCCATAGTGTTCTACATCTGTATGCTTAGATTTAAACAATAAATAGCGTAGAAAAAACACCACCACCATAGTACAAAACAAAACAATCGCTCCTTTTAAAATACTGGTAAGAGGAATGTGAAATAAATTATCGGTGAGAAACGTTAAATAACATCACGGCTTCACAGTTTGTTTGTAAATCTTATTTCGCCAATATCTCGTCATAGCACGTGCAGTTTTACGTGTAACTTGACGCACCTCTGACAAAAACACACCACGAACAGAGAGAATCCATCCTAAAAAAATCTCAGCGATGTTCCTCGATTTGTAGCGTTATAAGACTTTAAAGTATACAACAGGTTTGTTCAAGACAATTCACACATGAGGTCACGCGTGGTCCAGGTAACAAGGATGGATTATTACTGTCTCCAATCTGTAAAGTGATCCAGATGACAAAGATGGATTATTACTGTCTCCAACTTGTAAAGTGATCCAGATGACAAGGATGGATTATTACTGTCTCCAACCTGTAAAGTGATCCAGACGACAAGGATGGATTATTACTGTCTCCAACCTGTAAAGTGATCCAGGTAACAAGGATGGATTATTACTGTCTCCAACCTGTAAAGTGATCCAGATGACAAAGATGGATTATTACTGTCTCCAACCTGTAAAGTGATCCAGACGACAAGGATGGATTATTACTAACTCCAACCTGTGAAGTGATCCGGATGACAAGGATGGATTATTACTGTCTCCAACCTGTAAATTAGCCTAGGTGACAACAAACCAACATTTACTTACAGACATCTAAACATCCTAAATTACTTTTTATTTCCTCCTATCTTGTTATTTGTTTTTCCATTTGGCAAGATGCCAGACCCTGATTTAAGAAACAATTCGTGTTATCTCTTCAGCTGAAGAATCGAGCACGACGTTACGCTTCACCTACAACAGTAAACACGTTACGCAATGTCGAGAACGAACGATAAGTTCGCAGTAATGGAAAATTAACGACAAAATTTTGTGTTTGTATGTTGTCTTGAATAAAACTAATCTGGCCAAACAATTAAATAACTAGATTAATAACAAAAATAAAGAAAACAGTGGAATTTCAAGGCTTACTAACTGTTGTAATATTGTTTTTGTTTTTTTTCATATTTGTAGGACAAAAAATATTGCATTGGTTAGAATCCAATTAACTACGTCGATGCGGTCAACAACGTGTTATTGGATGTGGACTGACTGGTCAGAAAACACGACTTTAATGTAACTTACGTTGACTTGTTTGTTAGGAAGTAACAACATGAGACACTAATGTAACTCCCATTCACTCGTATTCTTGACAATTATATAGTATTCTCTATTCCATTTTTATGGCAACTCTAAGACAATCTAACCCGTTTCTAATTTTGAATAATTGACCACTTAAAAGTCAGCCAGTCAGCAACACCCAATCACCCATTAATCATGCTAATAGATTGACTGCCGCTTTTGTAACGCACACACAACTTAAAGTGCGACTTAGTTTTGTAATATTGCGCGGATTTGAACCCGGATCCCCAGGGCTGAAATCCAGAGTTCTACAGTATAGGAATAACCCGTTTCCTCTATTCTCAAGATCAGAGGTTCTCAACGTTTTGTCCTTTCGGGTACCAAAAACAATCTCATGAAACCCCACACTAGGCCAACTTGCGGAATCTGATCCTTTAGAGTACAACAGCGATATCTAGTGAATGTTAGTTGATTAAATTTTTAAATATGGAACTATTTTCATTTCGTCGAATATATCGTTCTTTCTTGTGTTTTAAACTATAATGTGGAAACACGATATTTACCATCGAACTACAAGGTAAAGAAGACTTGAAAAAGGTTCACGAACGACTCAGATAATTATGTACTGTAAGTGTATTCACAGTCAGAACTTAAGATAAACACATCCAACTTAAAAAACAACAAGGAAAACACGAACTCATAACAGTTTGGAATTTTCTCAACGCTAGACAACGGTTCGTTCGAAATACCATTTTGTAAGATAAAGAGTTATAAACGGTCACAAGCATTATAGATAGACATTTGTTTCAGGTTGTTTGTTTGTAATTAAACACAAAGCTACACAATGGTCTATCTGTGCTCTATCCATCACGAGTATCGAAATCCGGATTCTACCTTTGTAAGTCCGCAGACATACCGCTGTGCTACAGGAGGAAGACTTTTTCGGATAAGATATGATTACTTGGGTGCAGTTTTGAAGGACACAAAAATAATTTCTTGTGTCCTTCAAAACTGCACCCTTCTTTCAATTTTAAGAAAAAAAACCCTCAAAATATCTCTCACATTACCTTGGAAACGCATTATCTGTTTAAAACTAATTATAATTTTTTATAGTAGTTTATTGTTTATTAACATACAAATTGTCCCACTATAAATCAATCCATTAAAAACAACAAAGAAACAGAAACACCCTTGTTTAATATTTTTAATTTATAACTAAAATATTACGACCACAAACCTAAAGGGTGAAGATTCGACACCATTTATTACTGTATTTATCACCCCTCTTTATGTTCAACAATGGTGGTTTATCAGAAGATTATTATACATCCCCCCCATAAAAATTTATCAGGAAATCAACATGCCCCTGCATTCAACCGTGGTGCTGTTCTGGTTGATGGATTTAAAGTTTAGGGTTTCTGAAGTCAGTTTATCAAGAAACATAAATCAAACAGGATGCTGGAAATCAAAGATTGATCGTGGAATTCCTACGAGCAAAAATATAAACAAACCACAAAACGTTTGCCCTCTTGTCCCACTTCACTAATGTCAATTCTCCAACGTAAGAAACTCGAATAAAAGTTTCCAATAATTTCAGTAAAAACCATGAAGTCCAAACCGGTCATTATTCGCATTGTTGTGATTTTAAACCTCACGTGATATTAAAACAATGCAATGTTGTGCAGACACACACACACACACAAAGAGATAAAAAAAAAGAACGAGGTTTACGGTTTTAAAAATATAAAAACGGCTCATTGGTGCCGGTGTGAATATGTGTCAGTGCTGCTTGTTGCTCACTAGATAGCGCCACAATAGTAGGTTGATGATCTTTATTTTAATAATGGAGAATTATAATAGTCGACCTTCAGTTTAAGGTACATCTGTGTATTCTTCATTTCTAAACATTTTATTATGTAAAAAAGATACAGTTGGATTTAGAAACAAAAGCTATAGAACTGAGTTATCTGCTCTGTGTCAGCCACGGAAGTTTAAGCTCCACCACTTGATGGTATACATCTTGAAACTCATCACAGTTAAGCCACCAGGGTTAGTTTTGATTTTTTTTTTAATTTCGCGTAAAGCTACATGAGGGCTATCTGCGCTAGCCGTCCTTAATTTAACAGTGTAAGACTAGAGGGAAGGCAATTAGTCATCACCACCCACCGCCAATTCTTGGGATACTATTTCACCAACGATTGACCGTCATTTTATAACGCCCCCATGGCAGAAAGGGCGAGCATGTTTGGTGCGACGGGGATTCGAACCCGCGACCATCAGATTACGATTCAGACGCCTTAACCTACCTGGCCATGCTGGGCCAAGCTACTTTGGAGCACGAAAATTAAAATATCCACTATGTAGTTATGGTTACGAAATAAACAGTAATAAAGGATAACTTTAAACATATGTTTGTTTTCTTGTTTTTAGGCACAAACCTCACAATGGGCTATTTATACTCTGCCACAGTGGGTATAGAAACATGTTTTTCAATTATTGTAAGCCCTCACAATTATCGCTAAGCCAATACGGAGCAGATACATAGCATAATCAGCATTTCAATAATTTATTTGAAGTTGTATTTACCTTAATTTTAAATGTTTATGAATAAATATATATAAATATATCAGCCACAGCTGTTATCTCGAAGTTTTTTAAAATATACAATTTTAACATTGAGATATCTTTACGGGAAGTGCAATTTTTCAAAAATTCAAATATAATTTTAAAACCTAAAAAAAGTTTTAAACAAAATATTAAGTCTATTAAAGAATGCAAATAGCTACTGAAGAATTTCTCTTCTTTATTTTATTCCATATATTTTCAGTTGCTGTACGCCTTTCTTTATTCCTCAATTTACAAACTAATTTAATTTCTTCGTGCGTGGCAAAAATTTTCACATAAATCATTTTACGATTTAGGCTTAATGAAAGGGAGTACTATAGATTTTACTAATTCGGCTTAATGAAATAAGGCACTATATACTTTACGAATTAGGCTTAATGAAATAGAGCACGATATAATATACGATTTAGGCTTAATGTAATGGGGTACTATATATTTTACAAATTCAGCTTAAAAGACACAGATTACTATATTGGCTCGTCTACATTTTTTTCCACTAAAATAGCTCGGAATGAAAAGGATTTAACAAAAGCAAGATGTTTATTAAAAAACTTTTAAATAAAACAATCTATCATTTTCAGCTAAGATAATAGAGCTAGTGCACTCTGTTGGGTATATCAAATTTAAGGGAAGGTTGAAGAAAATTATTAATTTATCATGTTAGTTGATTATATTCGCAGTCACTTTTCCCGCAAGCAAGCATCGCTGTATTTCGTAAAGTTTATTAATTTAAGAAACAGTGTTGTATATTTTAATTTTATGGCCTAGCAAGTTTCTCTTGTATACTTTTCGAAACTGTTTATTATTATTATTATTATTATTATTATTATTATTATTATTATTATTATTATTATTATTATTATTATTATTATTATTATTATACTACCAACAAATGTCTTTTACTTAGCGATAAATAAAGCTTCACGGTTAGATTGTACTATTGTTAAAAACGCATGTTTCATGTAACGAACGTTTAAAGATGCTGTCATACAACGCATATTAGTTGACAAATAAAATAAAATTAAAGATCTAGTGGAAGGTTTTTTGTTGAAACCTCTTTCATTTCTAAAATAGGTAAAAAAATAAATACATGGAATTTGTTTTTTCGACACCCATATAACACTGAGTGACAGGGTCGTAGATCCTGGGGGGATGTGGGATACATCCCTCTTCATTTTAGGTGGGGGATATGGTGCATACAATCATCCCACCTACAGTTTGGTCTCTTGAATTGTTTTATTGCATCACAGGCCTACAAATTCTGTGTTTGTTCTTATGTTCTTACCAATCGAATTACATAATTAGGCCTTGATGTAGGCTTTTTCAGTAGCCGAAATCTTTAATATAGTTGTGCTTCTAAGCTTTTCGATCTAAGCGATAGTTCGTAAGTATCAGTCAGTAGGCCTAAGTATACATGCAAGTATCGTGGCAACAAGATTACTCTGTGACTGCATGTTTACAGCTTTCAGTTTCACGTAATCAGAGATTACCAATTTGCAAATTGAACAGTCCACATAAGTGGTTGCAAAAACCATCCACCCCATCGGGTGTAAAAAATCTACGATCCTGCTGAGCGAGGAAACGGAGAAGATAATCCTTGCTCAAAACGATAATGTTCTACGTGTCATGTTAGAAATAAAAAAAACGATAATGTTCTACGTGTTACGTTGGAAATTAAAATAATGTTCTACATATTGTATTGGAAATATAACAAAAACAATAATATTCTTTGTGTTGTACTGGAAATAAAACAAAAACCTATGAAAGTAGAAAAGAAACAAGAATTACACAAAACTCGGGAAATATAGAAGAAACGATTTTAGGTACTTACATTACATGAACAGCGTGATCATTATAAAGAGAGGTCAACTCGTGTTAATATTTGGATAAGTCATGTCATAAGAAGACGAGAATAAGGTAAATCGTTATTCAAGTCCATCAAATCCTAGTTAATAGTTTAACGACTTCAAAATTAACATAAAATTTTTTATTGTTTATGCTCTTTAAACGTAAGAGTTGAGTCTGAAAGTAACCTGTTTAGATACCACGGTACATACACGTCACCTATAACCATCCAAGAGGGTTCAGGGTTCTTCGTAAGTTTATTGGTTTCACATGGGCTTTTTTTTTTTGTGTGGTAGTATTCTTTATTTTGAACTGATATGTCAAGTGAGTTACACACTAATGAAAACACAGTAGTGGTGATTTGATATAGTCGTGATTCTTAATATTTATATTCGACAAGGTTCACAATCGGATAAAAATGACCACGTTAACCTGAAGATGACTTAAGAGGTCGAAATATTGTTCTGTACTTTATTTTAATTAAAGTTGTAATACCGATACCAGCTGTCTTTAGAATACAGATGACCATGTCACGTGCTTGGTGAACAACGATAGTCAACAATAATGAAAAACATCGAAAGCTGTTTAAAGTTGATGGTGATTATACAACAAGATTCGTCAGGTAGCGCTGCTTATCACAAAAAGCCACATGATATTTATTTTTCGAAACGAGAGCAAATCGATAGGTTGATTGGTTAGTCTTAAGATATTTCGATCAGTTCGTTTATACTAGTGGTTGTAAGTGAATAAAACAAAAGAAACAGTTTTCACTGTTATTCATCTTCTAATGTGAAAAACAAAGAACTGACGCTCCTCGATATAATTATTTGTCACTCACCTCGAGAGTTACGTTCCAGTAGTCCAAGTTTGATTCATCAGTGAATTTGTCCAAGTCTCCGATGAAGTCAGAATGAATACTGTCAGACTTAGACTTCAAGTGGATGTCGGGACTCTTGGTCGGGTTTGGTGTATTTTCATTCTCAGTATTTAATATCGTATTCTGTGAAGAGATTACAACATTAGTTCAAAGTCACCACCGTCGTGACTAAAATAGTGTTAAATGTTTACCATCAAGTTAACCAGAAATAACATACATCTGTTCTGATTAAGCATTATCGAAATCCGTCCTTTAAGCGACACTGAAGAGACTCATAGAACAGGAAACATGTCAACAGTGAATAATTTTGAGTTTCAAAACTAATCAATAGGTGGAAACTACTAACATATGATAAAACATGATACAAGACTGGCCCAAATTTATTAATCGATTTGTTTTTTTTTGTTTTTTTCCCCGAGCTTTTAGCCTTTACTCATTGTATATTGCTATATGTTCCATTCTTCAAAATATAATGAACACTCAACTCTCCCCATATGAGACATTAAATCAAAGTATCCACCAACAGCATTCAGGGTTCTTCGTAAGTTTATTGGATTGGTTTCACATGGGCTTTTTTTTTTTGTGGTAGTATTCTTGATTTTGAACTGATATATTAGAGAAAGGGCAGTATCTACCAACAACTGGTTGGTTAGAGTGAGAACAGCAGCTACCACCAACTGGCTGGTTAGAGAGAGTAAAAAAGTACTCGAATCGAACGAAGGGATTTGTCTGTAATTCTTAAGATGTATCCACAGCTGGGAAATGTAAAGTACGTTCAGTGGAATATCAAGGTTCGAACCTTGAACCTTCACATTCACAGCTAATCCTAGGTGTTCTCATTTACGGCTAACTTGGCGGTTTTTGAGTTTTCTTTAAAACAAAGCCACATTGGGCTGTCGGTTGTGTCCACCGCAGGAGATCGAACCCCGAACGCTAGCATTGTAAGTCCGTCGACTTACGGCTGTCTCATCGAGTGACAAAAGTTAGAGAAGGGTTTCAGAAAAAGACATACTTCAGTATAGAACTAAACTAACTACCAACTCTCAAACTATATAGATTAATATAACACAATATGATATTTTACTTTTGGAAAGTCCGATAATTTACACCGCTAAAAATCGGGTTTTGAAACCTGTGGTGAACAGAGCACAAACAGCCTACTGAGCTTAACAACAAACAAAGTTTTCCTAATTGATAAAAATATGTCAAATAGAAATTAACCCTGATCAATATGAAATCAATATATAAAAAAAAACGAGCCAACCATACATAATTCAAGTTTATTTTTATACAAACATTTAATGCGTGAATGAAAATTACAGAACTTGATACTTTTTGTAAAAATCTCATGTTTCCTCTAGTCTGGTGTGCTATATCTAAACGTCTGTTAAATATTTATTTTTATTACCTTCGTTCGTTCGTTACTTATTGAGAAAATTCAATCAGAATATTTGAAGTTAGATTTTCAATTTTATTTATCCAAACTTTGTGGAAGAAGAAAAAAAATGCTACAACGAGACTACCATGAAACAAAAAGACGTAGTTTAGTTCCACCAGAACAATTTACAAAGTATGTGATTTTGTACAACATGTTACTTGGTCTGTTCACAAAGAGGTTGGTTTGAACATTCTTAAAGATGGGGAAATTCATCATATTACCTCCTTTTATCTTACTTCTTCTAACCTAATTCATATATTTTACATTTATTTATTTGAAATAATTAAATATATCAAAGTTTCAATAATAAAGATCTAGGAGTGATGTTTCATCTTGAAAATACTTTATGAACGGTTCCGAAGCACTCTTCCTATCCCCTTGTGTCTCCTTAGTGTCAGAATGGAGAATTTATTGTTCTAAAAAGAAAAGAAAGGACATCTTCCACCTTGGCAAATTTGAGATTACTTGAGGTAGTTGTTGAGTAGGTTTATCTTGAGATAAGATCCAAGGTGAGTCGATGAGTAGGTTTATCCTGAAATAAGATTCACAGTGTCTTGATGAGTAGGTTTATCCTAAGATAAGATTAATGATGTCTTGATGAGTAGGTTTATCCTGAGATAAGATTCACGGTGTCTTGATGAGTAGGTTTATCCTGAGATAAGATTCATGGTGTGTGTTGTTGAATAGACTTATCTTGAGGAATACTTCAGCCTATGGTAATAATTCATTGCACACTTATGCTCATCTACTGGATCTATGTTCCTGCTTGCGCACCTGCATATACGCATAAAAGAATTAATATTTTAAATTATAATATGAAGGCTATGCATTAAATAAAGGTGGGATTTTAACCGCTGGCTGTTTTTGTAACTTCCGAGTCTTAAAAGTTAATTAGTTATATTCAAACAAAACTGAAAATATTTTGATATAATTCTAGCCTACAGTAATCTCGTGCAAATAGTGATATTAAAACTCGCCGTCTTAAGCACTTCTCTTTGAAAGCTAATTAAATTCTTCAAATACACTTGTTAAGTATCATTATAAAATACGTGCCTTTTAGTAGCAACGTTGTCAGTCATGAATAACGTATTATATTTATAACGGTTTAACAAAATATCCTAATAAGAAGGATATAATAAAATATCCTAATAACCAGAGAATATGTTAGAATATCTTATTTTCAATTATATCAAATAATAGAATAAAATATCTTAATCCAAATATATAATAATAAAATGCTGAAATAGCTTTTGTGCAGAAGTTTAACCACGATGGTAAGAAAAACAAAAAACCTGTCATACACCTCGATACAAGTTCAAACTTAGTTGTAAATCAAATGGACTGACTGAATGAGAACACAGAGAGGTTTTTCTTTGACGGTGAGAAATAGACAAACTGGACATCAAGTGTCACGCTGTTACAACAAACGCGCAACTACATTCTTGACCTTAACCAAACGAGATACTTAAAATAACGAAACATTCATTCCACGAACAGAACAGTGTTCCTATTCAACTCGTGTGAACATTACGTCAGATGTAATATACTCACCTAAAGCGTACACACGCTCAATATGCTAATAACCCTTCAGATCAGAGGGTCTCTACCTACCTAGGGTTCTCAATCAAGTTGATTACAAAATCTCGAACATTCCCCCTTACTGGAAAACTCTCATTCGAATATATATAGAAAGAATATTAAACACCTTAACACTGCTGTGATATCTTTTACATCAGGATTCAGCCACGTGAAATGAGAAGGGCAGGAAAATAATGTTTAATCGTTTCCGTATTATTACATAACTTTGTCGTACAATACAATTAAAGAAAGCAGTACTTAACAATATCCGTATTATATTAAACACCTTTGTCGTACAATACAGTTAAAGAAAGCAGTACGTGACAATCTCCGTATTATTAAACACCTTTGTCGTACAATACAGTTAAAGAAAGCAGTACTTAACAATATCCGTATTATATTAAACACCTTTGTCGTACAATACAGTTAAAGAAAGCAGTACGTGACAATCTCCGTATTATTAAACACCTTTGTCGTACAATACAGTTAAAGAAAGCAGTACGTAACAATCTCCGTATTATTACATAACTTTGTCGTACAATACAATTAAAGAAAGTAGTACTTAACAATCTCCGTATTATTAAACACCTTTGTCGTACAATACAGTTAAAGAAAGCAGTACGTGGCAATCTCCGTATTATTAAACACCTTTGTCGTACATTACAGTTAAAGAAAGCAGTACGTGACAATCTCCGTATTATTACATAACTTTGTCGTACAATACAATTAAAGAAAGCAGTACTTAACAATATCCGTATTATTAAACAACTTTGTCGTACAATACAGTTAAAGAAGGCAATACGTGAAGGTCTCCGTATTGTTACATAACTTTGTCGTACAATACAATTAAAGAAAGCAGTACTTAACAATATCCGTATTATTAAACACCTTTGTCGTACAATACAGTTAAAGAAGGCAATACGTGAAGGTCTCCGTATTATTACATAACTTTGTCGTACAATACAATTAAAGAAAGCAGTACTTAACAATCTCCATATTATTAAACAACTTTGTCGTACAATACAGTTAAAGAAGGCAATACGTGAAGGTCTCCGTATTATTACATAACTTTGTCGTACAACATAGTTAAATAAAGTAATATGTGAAAATCTCTCTAATATTATATCAACTTGTCGTATTTCATGTTTCATTTCTTTATAATTAAGCACAAAGATACACAACGGGCTACCTATGTTTTGCCCACTACAGATATCAAAATTCGGTTTCTCGCGTTGCAAGTCGGCAAACATGCCGTTGTGCCATATAATATAGTTAAGTCGTGTGGCTATGTGCTACCAGGTGGCGTTGTCTTTTTTTGTTTTGTTTTATCAACCCATCACAATCAGCCAATGGTAGCTGTCTTATAGTAAACCTAGAATGTATTTTGTGAACAGTTCTTGAACTGTAACCGTGATTTTTAAGACACTGATTTTCTCAAACTAAGTCGCTACAAATCTTGTGATAACAAAATGACCGCTAAACAGACAAACAGTAGTACTATGTTTATTAACAAAATGTCCCTCGTAAAAACTTTATGGTAATAAGAAAAAGGCTTAGGGATTAGAGGTTTCTATAACAAAATATTTTTATGACGTTTCTGTACTCGTGTTAGTTACAGCAGCGTTGGTTTATAAGAAACGTCTGGTACCCAGGCTATTAACAGAAAACTTAACCTTCTTTACAAGCGCTTGTAGGAAAACCACTACATTAAATCAATCCTCTGACAGCGTTTCAGAAGTTCATATTATTATCCTCGATGTCTAGGTGATAACACGAGGTGACGTCAGGTGGCTGAAAGAGAAGTTTTAAATCAACACCTGGTAGTAAGGACAAGAAGTTTCTTTGTCAGCAAGAAACAAAAACAAAACAGCCCGAGATGTGTAACGGAGAAAAGGTGTCACTGACCAGAAGTGTTCCCTTTTCACTGCCATACGAAACGTTTAACTTGGTTTTATTTTTCGTGTCCTTCCAATCGAAACGGTACATATCTGTGTTCTGGTTTCGTCATCTTTTGTACTTGTCGTTTACAACAATCAAGTAAAGATATCGTTTACAACAATCAAGTAAAGATAGCCCTTATCGTTTACAACAATCAAGTAAAGATAGCCCTTGTCGTTTACAACAATCAAGTAAAGATAGCCCTTATCGTTTACAACAATCAAGTAAAGATATCGTTTACAACAATCAAGTAAAGATAGCCCTTGTCGTTTACAACAATCAAGTAAAGATATCGTTTACAACAATCAAGTAAAGATATCGTTTACAACAATCAAGTAAAGATATCGTTTACAACAATCAAGTAAAGATAGCCCTTATCGTTTACAACAATCAAGTAAAGATAGCCCTTGTCGTTTACAACAATCAAGTAAAGATATCGTTTACAACAATCAAGTAAAGATAGCCCTTATCGTTTACAACAATCAAGTAAAGATATCGTTTACAACAATCAAGTAAAGATAGCCCTTATCGTTTACAACAATCAAGTAAAGATAGCCCTTATCGTTTACAACAATCAAGTAAAGATATCGTTTACAACAATCAAGTAAAGATAGCCCTTATCGTTTACAACAATCAAGTAAAGATATCGTTTACAACAATCAAGTAAAGATAGCCCTTGTCGTTTACAACAATCAAGTAAAGATATCGTTTACAACAAGCGGTTGTTTGCGTTTTCAATTGAAATTTAAGTTTTGGGTAATTAATGTTATAGTTGTGTGCCAGTTCATTAAAATTACACTTAACACATTCCTAGCGTTAAGAAAAAAAGCTACAAACAAAGGTGGTGTTTTCTAACGTTTCACAAACATAAGTTGAAACTTCGGATTCGACTTCCTAGGGCCACAGTATACGGTATGACAGAGAATTTAACACGTAATTTCATTTGTTAGATTCGAACCTGTGTTGCAGCAAAGCTCACTTTCTGTGGTCGACTTTATTCAGTTGTCAAAGCCCGATAAACTTGTGTTTTAAAGGTTGTTTCAACTGCGAAATAGAGTGATATCAACAGACTATTGCTGGAAATATTTTTCTTTATTAACGAAATGTTTTTTATTTTTATTTTGTCAAATAACCAACATGGGCTAAATTACGGTAGAGTCATCCATATATATATATATATGCATACATACACATAAACACACAATTCTATAAGTAAAAACAACCCTTCTAAGGTTTCCCAGTCTCCACTAATGACAAATATTATCATAAGACCGTTATATATAAGAACGATAGTGTATTTATCTGGGGAGCTAGTGGGCTTGTCTCTGGTTTGTATACATTGACTTTCAAAAGTGTAAACTGCAATTCATTTTAATACAACCAACAGTTAGACCTTCAACCAGAACACTAGAGTGAACTTATCATTGTAATAAAGTAAAGAGAAAGCTATCACCAGTAGAAAGTTGTTGGTGAGTAGCTTGTGGCACGTCACGATAGCAGGCAGTTGTTGGTGTGTAGCTTGTGGCACGTCACGATAGCAGACAGTTGTTGGTGTGTTGTTTATGGCACGTTGCAGTAACATAGTTGTTGGTGTGTTGTTTATGGCACGTTACAGTAACATAGTTGTTGGTGTGTAGCTTACGGCATGTCACGATAACAAACGGTGTGCATCTTAAGGCATGATAACAGACAGTTGTTGGTGTGTAGCTTACGGTATCCGATAGTGTACCCTAATTTAAGTTATAGACTAGAGAGAAGACAGTGAACAACACCTACCACCAACTCTTGAATAGGTGGATTTGACTCTGATAATGTACAATGATACGGGATGCGAACCTCAAATCCCCAATTTTACAGTCCAGCACGATAACCATTATACAATGAAACGCACATCAGAATCTCCAAACTCTGTACACACACAGTAGCGAATATTTGCCCCCATGCATATTTTTTACTCAAAATCGCAGCTTACAAAATACCAGGCACCAGACAACTTCAGACGAAAAGGCCCTTGCCCTACGAAACATTATCTGATCAGAACAAGAACTGAAATCATTTGAAGTGAGTTCACTTGGTAACGAAACTAAAACTTTACGAAAATGCTCTGAAACTACCTACCTACTTTACCTTCCATAATTTGGTGTTCTTTTTAATCATTTTAAAAAAAATGTAAAAACTCTGGTCCATCCACCAAAACTCAAGATAAGTCACGTGACCAACGTACGTGTGATATATTTATCACTGAAAGGAGCGAACAGTTTTCCAACAGCTTCAGTCATTGATTTAATTCGATTTAAGAAAATAATAATGATATTGTAGACCCAACCTGTTGATATTCCAACACTGACTCATGTTAAATCTTATTACTTTTCTACACTGAGTTACGTTAAGCCTAATAATTCTCCAACACTAAGTCATGTTGAATTTGATTGCTCTACAACGTTAAGTGAAGAACATAATCCCACTTTTATGTTTTTAACAATTAAGTAAATATCCCTTGTACTTAGTGGTGTTGGAAAACAAAGAAATATGGATCAACACTAGATATCAGGACCATCCTGATATAAGTGGTGTCCATATTCTGGCAAGTAAAGTGCAGTGAATTGAACAGCTGAAAGTTCAAAAACATAAAAGTCAGTGGCAAAAGCTGTCAACATGAGTCAGGCAACAGTAATGCAACATAATCAAGAAGAATGTCCGTCTGTAAAAACAACACAGATCACGTGTACAGAAGTTGTTCCCAAGACATGTTAATATACCTATATAGTTCTGCGTGTTCTGAACGTTAACATCAACGCTGGGAAACTGTTCTACTCCCACGCTTTATAGATTATAGAAAACTCGGGCAGTCGTAGTGTGATTTGAGCATGATAGCCTTGCGGTAGAGCCTTTTGCAGTGAAACTAGGCTTGAGAATTGACTCTTGTCAAGATGCATGGTCGTCAGATGGAGTATGACTAAACGAAGCGACATGGACTTCAATGCAAATATAATGTGCTAAACGTCTGTACAAAAGATCGTAGAGAATAAAACTCTATTTCTCTATCTCACAGTTTATCTAACTCTTTCTTCTTGCTTATCTCTATATATATATCCATTTATCTGTTAATATACCCATGTATGTTTCTCTACTTCTCTATACATCTTATATATTTCTCTTTCTCTCTCATTATCAATTAGTCAACCATACAACGCTTATTATTATCTTTCTATCAGTCGTCTACGCAACAGCCACTGTTTTAAGGAAAAACCTGTTTGTTACCATGTTGCAAAGCATGTTTCATAAACTACAGAAGTAATATTATACCAGGTTTATTTAGTTACTCGGTTAATTTGTACAGACCTGGCGGGAAACAGCTCTCTCTATTTTCTACATTTGTTGATTTATGTTGTTCGGTTTGGTTTGCTGTGTTTTGAATTTCGCGCAAAGCTAGGACGATCTACGCTAGCCGTCCCTAATTCAGTAGTGTAAGACTAGAGGGAAGGCAGCTATTCATCACCATTCACCAACAAGTCTTGGGCTACTCTTTTATAAACGAACAGTGGGACTGACCGTAACATTATAACGCCTCCACTGCTGGAAAAGCGAGCATGTTTCGTGTGACGGGGATTCGAACCCGCGACCCTCGGATAACGAGTCGAGTGCCTCATGTTATTCGGCAGAAGGAAACATCAGCACCACAACAGGTTAACAAGACTAAACTGAATTTAGTGGCAGACTCGTTGGAAAGGGTTGAGAATTAGAAACGCCCCCTACATCTTCATCTGAATGAAACTGACATATTCTTATAAATAACCGAGAATAAAATCTTACCTTACAATCATTCTCTTGATTAAAAAAAATAAAACAATTTCAGTTATTTAATCAAGTTGTGAGAAGAAATTCAAACTTCTTAAAACAACAAGAGTCAAAGATATCAAACTGCCAGCAGAAAAAAGAATGAAAATTGTCATCAAAATATCTCTCACTCAAACAGAATTACAAACCAAAAACTGAAAGTACTTAATTCATCAAAAATATAGAACACACTTCATATTACTGAGAGAAAAAAGCAATAGTTGAAAGAGAAGTCACGATTATAAAACAATCTTTTAACTGCTGCAAAAAACAAACAAAACAGAAACAGACGTCAGTTCACGTTTCATCTCATTTTTCCCGTCAATAAACGGAGACAACAATTTATATTTCCTGTAGCCATTAGAAATACAGCAGAAAAGTTTACACCTCGTCTGTAAAATAAAACGACAATTTGCTTTTTACTTTGTACATATCTTATTCTCCATTCAAATAAATATTATGTTTACTGCCATAACAGTATATATATGTTACGTCTTTAGATTTAAAACACAGTATACATTACGTCTTTATTGTTTTTAGATAAAAAATACAGTTTATATTACATGTTATATTTAAATATAAAAGTATTTATTACGTCTCAGTTGGGCCCGCATGGCCAGGTGGTTATTAATGTACTCGACTCGTAATCCGTGATTCGCGGGTTCAAATCCCCGTCATACCAAACATGCTCGTTCTTTCAGCCGTGAGGATGTTATAATGTGACGGTCAATCCCACTATTCATTAGTAAAAAAGTAGCATAAGAGTTGGCGGTGGGTGGTGATGACTAGCTGCCTTCCCTCTAGTCTTACACTGCTAAATTACGGACGGCTAGCGCAGATAGCCCTCGAATAGCTTTGCAGAAATTAAGAAACAAACCAAACGTCTTTGCTATCTTTACAAATAAGACAGTATATATTACGTTCATATTGTTTTTAGATTTAAAACACAGTATCTATTACGTCTTCGTTGCCTTTCCGTGTAAAACATTACACATTACGTCTATATTGTCTTTATATAAAAAACACTGTGTATTATATCTTTGTTCTCTTTACATGTAAAACATTATATATTAAATTTTTACTGTCTTCAGATTGGTTATTTGGTGTTTTATGGTGCAAAGCAAGTAGGCTATTTGCGCCCTGTCTTTAGATATGAAACAGTGTATGTCTTTGTTGTCTTTACACGTGAAATAAAATATATTACGTGTAAAATAGTGTATGTTATGGCTTTACTGTCTTTATATGTAAAATGAAGTATAGATTAAGTGTTTGTCTTTAGATATAAAACACGGCATATATTACATATTTATTGTCTTTACATATAAAATGCGGTAACAGAAATAACGTAAAACGAATGAAAGGTAGTAAAAATACCTTGTTAACGTTTACTTAATTTATTATTTTAAAACCTACATTTTATGTGGAACGTCTTGAGTTTGCACAGAGCCAAGAATTATTCGGCGTGCGTATATTATAAAAAAGTTCCTCAACGTTCACTAACGTGCATTGCCCTATTAACGTTACTTTACTAAACTAAAATGTAGGCACATTTTTACTTTAAAATTTTGAAAGGAGTTAATTAGGATAACTGCCACATAGTTAATTACAAATACTTTTGGATGGCTTTTGTGGCTTTCAGAACATTCTTGACGACAAACCAACCTTCGATATTCACTAAGAATTACATACATCATACAACTTACAAAACGTGTCATTTCAATTTGCATCGATGCTTAGCGCGATATTAGTTCTAATTACTGCATTACGCAACGTTCTGTAACAATTAAATAAGTTGTTGTAATATTTCATAGCAATCCTTACGTGATAAATTTAACTTACATTAGCACAGAATGATTAACAGAGGTGCACGAGGTGAGTTTAAGATATTATAGTGCTCGAGGTGAATTAAAGCATTGTTAGTGCGTGAGGTTACGCAAAGTGAAAACGACTACAAATATAATCCCTCGGGAACTGTAGAGATACGTCTATTTTACGAGAAATATCTCGTGTTTACAGTACTGGTTGACTAGAAGGCTTGATAAAATCACAACGTAAGTTAATTATAATAATAAGACATTTTAACTATCCCCCCCACCTCACGAGAGTACAAAGGTAGGTCATAGAGTTAAGGTCTTCTGACTAATCACTTCACCTGCATAACTTTGAGACACTGGTAATAGCTACGTTTAATGAAATGAAGAATTCTTAATGGTATGAAAAAAAACAAACGACAAAACTTTGTTAACCAGAATGTTTTCCTTTTCTTATCTTTCGCCCCCCGCTAGTACAGCGGTATGTCTCCGGATTTACAACGCTAAAATGAGGGGTTCGATTCCCCTCGGTGGGCTGAGCAGATAGCCTTTGTGGCTTTGCTAAAAGAAAAACACACACAAACTTCTTATCTTTCAAATAGCAAGCTGAGGAGGATAGGGGCATAAAATATGAAGAATGACAATTGGATTAAAAGTGAACTTTTCTGATAAAACCCTATAATAAACTGTTGTTACATCTGATATTCGATGTATCCCCAACTTCATCGGAGCCCTATTTCATTAGTTACCCTTTAACAACGCCGTAGTACAGCTAGGTAACTCGTAACTATGTGTTCTAAGCGCAGTTTTTTTATTTTTGTTTTGAGCCTAATTTATTAGAATAAAATATCACGTATAGTGAATGATGTGCTTGTACAAGTTCTACATGTTAAAAAACACATTAAATACGAATTATTAATAAACATACAGAAATTATATTTGTTAAACAAGTAATAATTATTGAAGGTAATAGGGTTTTATATTCACGTTTTTGGAAAACCAGTAAAGAAGTAATAGAAAAAGGATGTTTAATAATATATAAAAATAACGGCTGAGATAAACAGGCTTGTTTAATAATCTATAGATAGACCTTCTGTTTAATGACCTATAATTAACAAAACACATCGTTATCAATGGGATCACTCGAAAATAGAAGTAACTTTGATGTACGGAACACTAGAGACTGAACTGACAGCATTATACAGTAGAACATAATGACACATAGTAGACTCTGAACTAAGAACATTATCCAGTAGACTGAACTGACAACATTATACAGTAAAACATAATGACACATAGTAGACTCTGAACTAATAACATTATCCGGTAGACTGAACTGACAACGTTATACTAGGGCTGTTCAAAAAATACGCCGACTGTTTAAATTGCGCGGCTCCAGTTGGTTCCAGGGGAATTCGCTTGGTGTCGCTAGGTTTGCACAGATCAGCTGATTACGACGCCATTTTCCGATTGCAGATGTCTTCATTTGTGTATTAGCTACGCGGTTTTAAGTGAAGTGCAATTTTTTCGTTTGGCGGATTTCAGAATGAATGACCTGAAGGAGCAACGACTTGCTGTGAAATTTTGTGTTAAACTTGGAAAATCTGCGACTGAAACTTTTGCTATGCTTAACACGGCTTACGGTGATGTTGCTATGAAGCGTACGGCATGTTTCAAGTGGCATGAACATTTTAAGGATAGTCGACAGTCCATTGAAGATGATGAGCGTCCTGGACGTCCTTCCACGTCAACTGACGATCCACACGTCAACAAAATCAACACCCTGGTGCGGGCAAATCAACGTCTGACTGTCAGGGAGCTTGCTGAAGAGTGTGGGATATCAGTTGGATCTTGTTACGAGATTTTGACCGAAAAATTGAAGATGCACCGCGTTGCGGCGAAATTCAGCCCTCAAAACTCGCGAGTTTTTGGCCAAACACTCGATCACTGTTCTTCCCCACCCCCCTACTCACCTGACCTTGCTCCTTGCGATTTTTTCTTGTTCTCCAAACTCAAAAGACCCTTGAAAGGAAGATGATTTGAGACGATTCCGAGATTAAGGCACATGCGACGTAGGAGCTGGAGGACATTACAAAAGAAGCGTACCAGGACTGTTTCAACAAGTGGAAACACCGTTGGGATAAGTGTGTGCGTTGGGGTGGAGAGTACGTTGAAGGAGTCCCAGACCTGTAACTTCTAAATAAAGTACATTTTGTTTTATGACGTCAGTCCGCGTATTTTTTTGAACAGACCAGGTACATTAGAACATAGTGACATATAGTAGACTCTGAACTAACAACATTATCCGGTAGACTGAGCTGACAACATTATACAGTAGAAAATAATGACATATAATAGACTCTGAACTAACAACATTATCCGGTAGACTGAACTGACAACATTATACATTAGAACATAATTATATATAGTAGACTCAGAACTAACAACATTATCCAGTAGACTGAACTGACAACATTATACAGTAGAACATAATGACACATAGTAGACTCTGAACTAACAACATTATCCGGTAGACTGAACTGACAACATTATACAGTAGAAAATAATGACATATAATAGACTCTGAACTAACAACATTATCCGGTAGACTGAACTGACAACATTATACAGTAGAACATAATGACATATAGTAGACTCTGATCTAACAACATTATCCGGTAGACTGAACTGACAACATTATACAGTAGAAAATAATGACATATAGTAGACTCTGAACTAACAACATTATCCGGTAGACTGAACTGACAACATTATACAGTAGAACATAATGACATATAATAGACTCTGAACTAATAACATTATCCGGCAGACTGAACTGACAACGTTATACATTAGAACATAATGACACATAGTAGACTCTGAACTAACAACATTATCCGGTAGACTGAACTGACAACATTATACAGTAGAAAATAATGACATATAGTAGACTCTGAACTAACAACATTATCCGGTAGACTGAACTGACAACATTATACAGTAGAAAATAATGACATATAATAGACTCTGAACTAACAACATTATCCGGTATACTGAACTGACAACATTATACAGTAGAAAATAATGACATATAGTAGACTCTGAACTAACAACATTATCCGGTATACTGAACTAACAACATTATCCGGTAGACTGAACTGACAACATTATACAGTAGAAAATAATAACATATAATAGACTCTGAACTAACAACATTATCCGGTAGACTGAACTGACAACATTATACATTAGAACATAATTATATATAGTAGACTCAGAACTAACAACATTATCCAGTAGACTGAACTGACAACATTATACAGTAAAACATAATGACACATAGTAGACTCTGAACTAACAACATTATCCGGTAGACTGAACTGACAACATTATACAGTAGAAAATAATGACATATAATAGACTCTGAACTAACAACATTATCCGGTAGACTGAACTGACAACATTATACAGCAGAACATAATGACATATAGTAGACTCTGATCTAACAACATTATCCGGTAGACTGAACTGACAACATTATACAGTAGAAAATAATGACATATAGTAGACTCTGAACTAACAACATTATCCGGTAGACTGAACTGACAACATTATACAGTAGAACATAATGACATATAGTAGACTCTGAACTAATAACATTATCCGGCAGACTGAACTGACAACGTTATACATTAGAACATAATGACACATAGTAGACTCTGAACTAACAACATTATCCGGTAGACTGAACTGACAACATTATACAGTAGAAAATAATGACATATAGTAGACTCTGAACTAACAACATTATCCGGTAGACTGAACTGACAACATTATACAGTAGAAAATAATGACATATAATAGACTCTGAACTAACAACATTATCCGGTATACTGAACTGACAACATTATACAGTAGAAAATAATGACATATAGTAGACTCTGAACTAACAACATTATCCGGTATACTGAACTAACAACATTATCCGGTAGACTGAACTGACAACATTATACAGTAGAAAATAATGACATATAATAGACTCTGAACTAACAACATTATCCGGTATACTGAACTGACAACATTATACAGTAGAAAATAATGACATATAGTAGACTCTGAACTAACAACATTATCCGGTATACTGAACTAACAACATTATCCGGTAGACTGAACTGACAACATTATACAGTAGAAAATAATGACATATAATAGACTCTGAACTAACAACATTATCCGGTATACTGAACAGACAACATTATACAGTAGAAAATAATAACATATAATAGACTCTGAACTAACAACATTATCCGGTAGACTGAACTGACAACATTATACAGTAGAAAATAATGACATATAATAGACTCTGAACTAACAACATTATCCGGTATACTGAACTGACAACATTATACAGTAGAAAATAATAACATATAATAGACTCTGAACTAACAACATTATCCGGTAGACTGAACTGACAACATTATACAGTAGAAAATAATGACATATAGTAGACTCTGAACTAACAACATTATCCGGTAGACTGAACTGACAACATTATACATTAGAACATAATTATATATAGTAGACTTAGAACTAACAACATTATCCAGTAGACTAAACTGACAACATTATCCAGTAGACTAAACTGACAACATTATACAGTAGAACATAATGACATATAGTAGACTCTGAACTAACAACATTATCCGGTATACTGAACTGACAACATTATACATTAGAACATAATTATATATAGTAGATTCTGAACTAATAACATTATCCGGTAGACTGAACTGACAACGTTATACATTAGAACGTAATGACACATAGTAGACTCTGAACTAACAACATTATACAGTAGAACATAATGATATATATTTATATGTAATTGTATATAAATGTAGGTACTTAGAGGATTTAAGTATATTATTTAATTCACTTCGCTTCTACAATATATACACCAGTTAATACTAAATACAATATCACAAAACTCATATACTACTCAACACTAATTTCAGTGTTATTGTGTTTAAAGGCTGTAACTTAATGGATTCATTGGTGATTGGTACTGCTACGTATCTAGTTCGTTAAAATGAATACAATTATTGTAATTGACATGACTTTATAACATTTGAACTCAGATAAACCTGCTAGAAGGAGGTAACCAGTTAACAGTGAAGTTATCCAGCACTGTAAACCTGACAGAAGGAGGTAGCTAGTCAACAGTGAAATTACCTAGCACTGAAAACTCAAATAAAGGAGATAGCGGATCAACAAT
Source organism: Tachypleus tridentatus (assembly GCF_004210375.1). Classification (NCBI taxonomy): domain Eukaryota; kingdom Metazoa; phylum Arthropoda; class Merostomata; order Xiphosura; family Limulidae; genus Tachypleus; species Tachypleus tridentatus. The sequence continues at coordinate 14,026,746 of NC_134826.1, read as the reverse complement.
GAAGCTATCCAGCTATTTAAACCAAATTAAACGTCGTAACCAGTGAAATGTGACCTAGAGTAGGTATGAAAAGCCACTGAAATGCACTGCACTTAAAATAAGCCATTTTAAAATATGTCGTCTGACCAAATATGTGTTTTCTTATAGCAAAGCCACAATGGGCTATCTGCTAAGCCCACCGGAGAAAATCGAACCCCTGATTTTAACGTAGTAAATCCGTAGACTTACCGCTGTACTAGCGGGGGACATCGTCTGACCAAACACACGATTTACTCGTGTATATTATGAATGTGTTTATAGTTGTTTCTTCTTTGCCTTATGCATCTATAGTTAAGAAAAACACACGTTGGGCTATCTGTGCTATGCAAACCACGGGTTTCGAAACCCGATTTTAGGGTTATTAACCATCAGACATCTTACACACAAACAATTTATGAAAGATACACGAGATAATGATAGATTTAAAAAAAAAATATTCTTTGTTAATATAGGGAGAGAGAAATACTATTTTTTTCTACCTATGATGAAAGCAAATCAAATTTGTTTTCCTTCGTTGTTTCAGCTTGCTTGCAGTCAAACGGTGATTACTGGAAGTAACACTTTTAATAGTTATAATAAAACCTGAACACCAGTCTAACTGTTTCTAATTACACTGCACAACAAAGTTTTTGCTTCTTGAACACTGTTGGTTGTTCCTTATAGACTTTTGGCTGCTGATCACGAAAATCACATCCAAATTTGTCCATCACGTACCGTTTCATAGAAATTTTCAGTTTTGTCATGTCTTTTATTATATTTGTGTCCAAAGTTTTCGTTTCTGTAAGAGATCTATGAATAATGTTTTGTGCAGTCTGGGCATTTCCAGGCATGAAATCAGGCCAAGTTGGAAGCTGTTCTGTCAAAGTATGCAGCCCGAGCAGGCCGGAGTCAGCTTGACACTGTCTCAGCAGGCTATAAAAGTGGCTTGCATACACAGATGCTGCTCACTGGATTAATATAAACCTTATAGTGTGTACGTATTGTTTCGGAATGTAGCATTGCCTCAGTAACACTGTAACAAGTAAGTTAGATGTTATAGACGTTTTACAGGACGATTGCTAGCAGTGGAAAAACGATATCAGGGCAACTGGAATCCGTCAATGCTTGCTGACTACTGTTGGACACTGCACGTGATGCACCGGACATTGAATACAAACGAAAATCAGCAGCAAAACACTTTTAATTATGTTGAACTTAATAGCGTATTAGAAACAGAAACGCAATTAAATACGTTATTGCTGGTAAACAGTTAACTGTCTATTTCTCAGAGTTCCTATGTAATGAAACAAAACCAAAATTATATTTGTGCATACCCACCAGGTACCTGTCACAATCAGCAAAACTTTTCGGGAACCAAAACTTAAAAAAAAGTTGTTGTGCAGTTTTACAGATGCATCGTGTGATTGAACTCTTTATTTTTGTTTGTTTTTCGAATTTCGCACAAAGCTACTCGAGGGCTATCTGCGCTAGCAGTCCCTAATTTAGCAGTGTAAGACTAGTTTTGAGCCAAATATACACAAATATCATGAGACACTAATAACGTCCGTTGGATGAACCGAAATTATTGGACAGACGACAACATCATTCTCTTGTGTTTGAGTTTCAATGTTTGTCTATTTATTTCCGAAACACGACTAAACGCCAGAATTCCGCGAATCCAGGGTTTGATCCTTCTCGCTCTCAAAACAAAGTATATACTTTTATCTTTTCAGGTGAACATGCATTCAACAAATTCGCGAATATGTACTTCGTGTTTTCAAACAGGCCAACAGACTTGCAGAAGGTTACTTTATTACATTTCTGACATAAGATCAATTCCTGACAGAAACGTGCTTTTTCGTCAAATCACTGATGCATCAATAAATCAAAAATCACTTCCAGACTTCACTAGAAAATTTTCCTGCGTTTAGTCAGTTTTTTAGTTACGTTTTCAACTCGCACTTTTCAGACTTCAGAATTACCAACAAAAGTGAACGATAGATAAATACTAGTTTATTTCTCAGAAAACAGTTACAGACAAAGTGACGGTACTGTCCAGAAAAACTGTTTCAAACTGTGTTATTTTACACACAAGATCTCACCAAATTGAGCAGTTTTGCAGAAAAGTGATAGACGACACAAAGAGAAGAGACATACACCAGTTTCGTCCCATAATTCTGTCAGAAGAATGAAAATATTAAATAGGAAAAATACAACAAAAGTATACCGTTACTTCAACACGGTTGAGCCGCACGTCTCAAATAGTATCTCGTCATTCATTATCTTCAATCATAACGAGTTACATTTCCTTATTTCACCATTAAACTGTTTATTACACATGAAGTGCTGGATAAAAGATTTATACGATTATCACAGATCGTATATAGTGCTTAGCTCTCCAAGTATTAAAACAACAACAAAAATCGTCTCGTTTTTAAAATAACCTGTTTAGTCCAGAAATATGAAAGACCTCACATCTACAATTCTGATTATCTGCTTTTTTACAACAGTTGTTTAACGTCTTTAAGACAGAACTGTAAAAAACAGTCTACTCTGAAAGACGACATAACCAATCAGCGTACGTGTTTAAAACGTTGTTATTACAGCATGTCTCGGAGCTGCAACATTTATTGTATATATACAATATTTACACAATTTATCAAAATATTGGGTTTGGTCCTTATACACTTAATCGTGTATTCATATAATTACTGAATTATGTTATTTAGGTCTCATTTCGTCTTTTGTTTCTACTTAATTAAATAAAACAGTTTCTGTTTGGAGAGTGGGAAACTATTCGTGAAACCACTATTGTAAACAGTGGGTTATTGTAATCACTTTGTTTTACTGTCATGTCTTACTGTCACGGTTCTCAAACAAAGTGTCTGTTCTTATTCGACTTGCTGTCATCTCTTACTGTCACAACTCTGAAACAAGCATAAACTACTCTCATTCGACTTACTGTCAAACAAACCAAAAATTCTCATTTGACTTATTGTCGCAGTCTTCAAATAAAGAGAAATAACTTTCAGTTCTACTTGCTGTTATATCATACTAACACAGTCCTCACACAAAAATTTCTTTCATTCCTTAGGCACACAACCCTATCGCACGCGCTGTTTAACTGGTTGTGTCACCAATTGAAAATAACGAAATCCTCCGAAAACAACTGACTTAAGATCGTGAATTGGAACCTCAGGAACAGTTGATATATCTTAAAGAAACTGTACACAGATCGTGAATTGGAACCCTCAGGAAACAGTTGATATATCTTAAAGAAACGTACACAGATCGTGAATTGAACCCCTCAGGAAAAAGTTGATATATCTTAAAGTAAACTGTACATCGTGAATGGAACCCCTCAGGAAACAGTTGATATATCTTAAAGAAACTGTACACTCTCGTAAAGTTTAGATGGCTAAGTTTTAATCGGTTGTCAGTAATCATTCCAGACTAAGCCATACAGTACAACACAAAATCTAGCGGTAACATTGTATCTATATACGTTTCATTGATGACTAAAAGAGACATTATGAAGTGAAATGAGCTCTATAGAAAATCCAACAAATAACAACCTATCATCAAAGGCGAAAAGAATTCACTTGAATGTTTGTTGTTGTTGTTGTTTTTTTGAGGGGTTACCGACGATTAAGGAAATCCAATTTACCATACTAGCCGTGACAATGAATTCAGAATTCAAACAGTGATTTTCCATTATAATTATACAAAAGTTCTTTTTTCCCATTCAAGTGGATGTTTCGATACCAAGTTAAACTTGGGAGCACGTGTCCCCAGTTCCTTTCACCTATATCTAAGATGAAACAGAACCATCCTTGATACTTATATACAAGTCTCTATTCCCCCATTCAAAGGGATATTTCGCTACTGAGTCAAAACTAGAGGCACGTGTCCCACGGTTCCTTTCACCTAAGCCTATCACGTTTCCTGAACATAGTTGAACTCACTGAGGACTCTTCTTAGTCGTGACTAAACATTTAAATATAAACCTCACTGTTCTGGATGCAGCTGATTTGGTATCTTCAGCTTGCATCTAACACTTGCACAACGGTTTATATATTTATTAGCTTACAGAACTGTTTGATTGCTTTTGAATTTCGCGCAAAGCTACACTAGGGCTATCTGCGCTATGTCATCCATAATTTAGCAGTGTAAGAAAAGAGGAAAAGCAGTTAGTCATCACCACCGTCACATTATAACGTCCCCACGGCTGAAAGGGCGAGAATGTTTGGTATGACGAGGATTCGAACCAGCGACTCTTAGATTGGGAATCGAGCGCCCCAACCACCTGGGTGAGCCGAGGTCTTTACGTAACTGTAGTTCCGAATAATTTCTTTACGAACGAGACTCTTCTAACAGTGTTAATTAGTAAGGTGAACTTACAATACTAGAAACTGGGTCTCGATACCCGTGATGAGCAGAGAACAAATAGCTCATTGTGTAGCTTTGTACTTAAACTTTGTTTTTTACCAAATGAAGAGTCAAATTGCATTATTATCTGTTTCACATATTCATTTTCCCTCACTTGATTATTGGTTTTCTACTGTTGATTTCACCTAACATGTTCAACTTCACAAAACGTAAAATATATGTGGGATCACACACGTTATATTTTTAGATAAAACTAAAAATATTTAAGTGAAAACACTTTTTTTTTTTTTTTTACTTAAACTTTACGACGTCACATTTTTCTGGTCTGACATCACGAGATCAGAAATAGAATGTTCACATTCCTTTGTTCTTCCAACTTAGTCAACGAAAACCTTTTATCTGTTATATTGTTAAAAACAGCGTCTCTGTTTAATAAGTTTGTGTTACTGTGTAGCAGATTTTATTTACTTTGCGTTTTTCAACAGAAACAAAAAACGCAATGTTTTTTTTTTACAGCCTTTGACTTAGGTTTACACCACACAAATATTAGCACACTATAAACTTGATATTTACGTTATAAAATAGTCACTATTTCGTACAAATATTATTTATTATTTAGGCGAGAAAAGCTCGGTTTCGTTATATAGAAACATGTTAAACATTTTCGTTTATTTAAACCTCAGAACCAACTTGATAGCACTAATACTGACAACACGAACACGTATGATTTGCCCAGGAAATCGATTCACCTCTCGCTAGGGGTCAATATTTTTTCTGAGTGTTATGTCAGAGTTCACTGATGCGTAACTTGCAGTATGTTTTCGTGTTGTGGTTAAACAGAAAGCTATATAATGACCTATTTCTACTGCACCCCACTGCAGGGATCCAAACACGATTTTGAGACATAGTCCAGATACTCACCGCTGGGGTCCTGAGCCGTAAGGTAAAAGATCTTCCTTCATGCTATTACTAAGTTCGAAAACTATTTTTTAAAAAAGATAATATTTAGATTCATGGAATTTCAATTATGTGTCAGTTTTCATTATTATAATTATTTCTTGTCTAGAAAAATAAATAATATAATCCATCATATTATAAAAGTTCTGAAACTGATAAAACAAATAACAGTAATTCCAGATGTAATTGTCCTTACTGCAGGGGCCCGACATGGTCCGGTGGTTAAGGCACTCGACTCGTAACTCCAGGTTTTACGGGTTCAAGTTGGTTTTTGTTTGTTTGGTTTTGAATTTCGCTGAAAGCTACTCGAGGGCTATCTGTGCTGAGTCGTCCCTAATTTAGCAGTGTAAGACTAGAGGGAAGGCAGCTAGTCATCACCACCCACCGCCAACTCTTGGGCTACTCTTTTACCAACGAATGGTGGAATTGACCATCACATTATAACGCCCCACGGCTGGGAGGGCGAGCATGTTTGGCGCGACGGGGATGGGAACCCACGACCCTCAGATTACGAGTCGCAATTACTTATTTTGTTATTTAAATAAATATTTTGTACTCATAAATTAAAAACAAAACCAATTTAACAACTGGAAATTAAACATGGTACTTAGTGGAATACATAAACAGAAATTGAAACCGTTTAACAATAACACATACTTGCGATATTTTTTTGTCTTAAAATGTTGGCACGTTCTGCAGTAATTCCTGTACTCTGAATTCTGAAAACCTTATTCATATCATTCTCCTCAGTCTCACGTACAGAAGTTTCACAAAACGTCATATGTACTTTTACATAAGTGAACCATTTTACTGAAATCAAGTTACATTTTGTTGTACTTAAAATGTTGACAGCCACTTGCTGTAGATTTCTTAGGCCAATATTATCGTTGAAATCTGCGTAGCTGAATAATAGAAAATCCGCTATTAAAACAACTTTATAAAGTTACAGATTGCAAGGAATGAGGTGTATTTACTGATTTCATGTTTCAGAAACAGAAGTATAAAAACAAAAATGGAAAAATAATATATACGTTCGAGGAAAGATTTCTTTCACACTTAAAGTTAAGCACTCTGTCTTAGTCTGTTAGTCTCCTCCAAATAAAAAAATTCACTGGTAAAAGAGTAGCCCAAAGGTTGGCGGTGGGTGGTGATAACTAGTTACCTCCCCTCTAGTCTTACACTACTAAAATTAGGGACTGGCCAGCACAGACAGCTGTGGGTAACTTTGCACGAAGTTCAAAAAAAACAAAACGTTCTTCTTTCGAAGGAACGTTTGGTTTGAATTTCGCAATCCACATGAGGACCATCTGCGCTAGACGTCCTTAATTTTGCAGTGTAAGACTGGAGAGAAGGCAGCACCCAACTCATGGGCTACTCTTTATCAACGAAAGTAGGATTGACTGTACATTATAACGCTCCACGGCTGAAAGGGTGAGCATGTTTGGTAGACGATGGGATCTGAATCGCGACCGGCGGATTACGAGTCAAGTGCCATAATCATCCGACCATGCCGGTCATCGAAGGGAAGTATCCTACTATAACATAAAACATTATTTTATAATCGTTTTCAAACAGGTAAACAGATTAATATTAAAAAAATGTTCCATTATAATATAAGTATACAAAGGTCAGTATCAAAACGTAGCTACATGGGTAACTAACACCTAAATATTTTCTTTAATTCACGTCCTTTGTTATATCAGGTTTGGTTAGTTATTTATACATATAGTTTAATCTCCCTAGTAGCTCAGCGGAATAAAATCTAGCTTCGATAATACTTTACGCTTGAAAACACGCTAAACAAAACAAGAGTGTAGTACGTGTTCCATTTATTTATTCTCCCTAACATTTTCTGTTGAAATTGTTTTGTTTTTCTGAATTAAGCAATAAGCTACACAATGGCTACTGTTCTGCCCACCACGGGTATCGAAACCGGTTTTAGTGTTGTAAGTCCGCAGACATACCGCTGAGCCACTGGGGGGCTTTGCTGAAATATTGGTCGGAATATTCGGACATAGCCCGGTATGGCCAGGTGGTTAAGGCACCGATCCGTAATCCGAGGGCCGCGGGTTCGAACTCATCACACCAAACATGCCCTTCAGCCGTGGGAGCGTTATAATGTTACAGTCAGTCCCACTATTCATCGGTAAGAGTAGCCCAAGAGTTGGTGGGTGATGATGATTAGCTGCTTTCCTCCCTGTCTTATACTACCAAATTAGGAACGGCTAGCGCAGATAGCTCGTGTAGTTTTATATGAATTAAAAAAAACAAACAATTTGATATATATTTGTTTATTTTAATTATTATAATACTTTTATTTATACAATTTGTTTTGTATTATTAGCTCGTAAGGAACTCGTACGATATTATGGGATTATGGCCGAAAAAACCAACAACGAGGGTATACACATGATAAGGTAATGTATTCTAATTGGTAAGTAAAGAACCTGGGGAAAAAATATTTACTTAGCTACATTACTTACAAAGTGTGTTTTGATAAGAAGTTATAGATAATTTATATAATAAATATTCAAACATGTTTACATTCTAAAAATAACCTTCTGGATTTGTTTATTTCTAAGTTCAAAGTTATAGAACAGACTATGTGGCTGCACAAGTATGGAAACCCGACTTTAAGGTGTTGTAAAGTGAGGGCAACCTTGATTAAAGCCAATTTATAAAATATACGATTAAAAGGAGTTAGCGGTGTAAAAACAAAAAAAACAAAAGTTTTCGGTAAAGTTATACAATGGGTCATCTGTGCTGTCTCTACAAAAATCAAAGCTACGTGTACAATGAAAAGTCTAGAAAAAGAGACACAATCAAACAATATATCCTTATAAGAAACAAAGAAGTGATTAAAATGGTTTTAGTTAACCTATTTTAAATACCGTTCACTGTAAGATATTGAGTGATTTTATATGTTTTTCTTTGTTACAACAAGTAGTGTATAAAATAATAAGTCAGTCATTTTACACCTGAGATGTTTATAACACCTAAGCAGTAATTAGCTATCTTAAATGCAGCCCCTGGAGGCTCAATGATTAATCTAAGGGCTTAAACGTTTAAAATCGTGTTTTAATACCCACAATGAACAGAGCAGAGACAGTATATTGTGTAGTTCTGCACATGTCAACAAACAAATGAAACCAAAATGATTGTATGAGTCGCGGATGGTGACAGACCCAAAGCCATGCGGATATAATGTTGGTAAATCATGATAAAAAATCTGATATAGTCAATGCAGTAATTCAAGCAAATAAACACAGAAAAAAAAAAAGTCTGTGACTGACATTACCAGTTGAGTAATTAAACAGAAGCACGTGTTATAACGACCACGCACTGAGAGAAATTATATGTATCAAATTATGTAGGGCAACTACTAAAGCCTGATTAATACCTGTTGTAATTTATCACCCATCACTGAGGGATTGTTTGCCTCTTCTTGCTAAGCCTACTTCTACCACCAAATCATAACCTAAATGCTAGGAGTGATGAGTCACTGTACATATTTCGTCTCTAATTCATTAATATTAGCCTTGGTTAGGGGCACTGACTCGCAATCTGTAGGACACGGGTTCGAATCGTTACCGAACATATTATCTTAGCTATGAGAGCATAATGATCTGTTTGTAAAGAATAGCTGAAAAGTTTGTTATATATAGGCTAGCTACCTCTGGTCTATCAATTCTATATTAAAGATGGGTGGCGCAGATAGCCCACAGGTAGTTTTGTGTGAAAATTATCGAACAAAAATGATTAACAAACAAAAGTTTGGAGTGAGTATACTAATATATATAATATCGCACTTTAATTACAATTGTATCCGTTAGAAATACGGAAAGATGATTGAAAAGGTTTAACCTTGGAACAAAACTAACTGCACACAGCCCACGTATCCCATTGTATTGTTTCGTACTTAACTACAAATAAACAAACAATCAAACTTTAAACACAAACCGTAAATGTGCAGTAAGTTTTGTCTCACCGTGTAAATGTAAATTTTACTATCAGTCTTCACGGATATTAATACATTTTCCTATTACTCGAAGCAGAGTCGTTTACTCCAGAGTAACCTTGACACAAGATCGTTTACTCTACAGAGGAACCTTGTTGTCACTTTAGGCCCGTAATGAAACGTTTTCTAATTTTAACCCGCACCTAAATTGAGTTAACTTGCACTCTTTGTACTGCTAACTACAGTATTATTCCACCTTCTTAGTGGCACTAGATTTTTATATTATTCCACGTTCTTAACTGCATACAGTAAAACAATTATAAACAGTGCTTGTCCTATCAATCTTCTGATATATTACTGCACCACACAGCTCAGAGGCCACGTACTCTTATGTCGATGTGATAAAGATTTCTGTCCTTTCATAGGATAATATCACATATACAATTTCAGACGAATATAGTCAGGAAAAGACAGGATATAAACACATCGTATTCTGACTAGAAGCTTTTGATTCCTTAATAATGAAAATAAAATTTCCTGAATCGTTCCTTAATAGGAAGGGGGGGCAACAGTCCAAGCTCCTGAGAGAGGCTTTAACTAGGAGAACCTCCTTAAAAAACAGAAGATATCTTGGCTGAAAGTCTTTACTCCAGCCTACATAACTTCAGGCAACTTACAAATAATAAATTAGATTATTCGAAACGTTTCCAAAACCCTTAGAACATTTCTGCAAAAGAATGCTTCAGTGAACGTATTTCAGAAAATATACATAAGCAGTTACTATCTTAGGTAGAAATCTATATTAAGTTTAGAAACTTGATTCCGATATATATACTTTTTTATCATTTGATTTCAATAAAAGAACAGAAGGTATATTATCTTACAAATTATTTCTGTCAGTTGCTAAGAGACTGTTACCATGGAAATCTGCGCCTACGAAAACGATTTTAAGGCAATACGCAGGACCATGTAATACATTTTAAGGCTATACGCAGGACCATGTAATATATTCTTAAGGCTATACGCAGGGACCATGTATATATTTTAAGGCTATACGCAGGGACCATGTAATATATTTCTGAATAATTTTTGTCTTCGAGATTTCTTACATGAATAATCAACCCAAGATTCAGTCACTAGCACTTAACCTGTTTTTGATGTTATAACACAAACGTGAAGGATTGTTTTATGGCTAAAATAAACTTCGTGTTTCGACACTTTTACACACATAAATACTTAATTTTTCGCACAATTTTAACACAAAAGATAATAATGTTTTATTAATTTTGTTTTCCCAACGAGTTTAAGACTAAAATTAAACAAAAAAATTAAATGCGTTACTTCATCTTGAAACAGTTCAGGACAACACTGACGTCGAACCACACAAACATGTAATCTAGGACATCACGCAACAGTACAAATGAAATCAGACAAACACAAGAGTGTACGTCTTTGACTTATAAAAGTCAAATCAGCTAAAAGTGTAAATCAACATTATCATTTCTGTTTATGGTCTAATCAGAGAAATATACCAGTGAAAATTACTGTTTTAAGTGAGTGAACAGATCGAAGTGAGAAATAAATAAATGTCCGCTTCTGTCAAACATCAGATAACAATAACATGTATAAAACCTGTCATTACTATGTCTGCCAGACAGATTTATAAATAAACAAATGAGACCCCCTATCACCTGTAACCCAGTCACGTCTGGACTCCAGGAGAGGAGATTCTCTTAGTGTGTGTATGTGTGTGTGTGGAGGGCTGTTACCAAGGGCTGACTCCTCCTTTCTACAACACGCGTCATACAGGATACTATGTCACTGATGTCCTTTTCCAAGTAAATTTCTAATTTATTTTCCTGGTTAAACATTTATAGTTCATACATGTCTACTAGCTCTACCAACATGGATGACGTCACGAATAAAATATTCAGATCCGAGTAGGGGCGTAGATTTTACACCCGATGAGGGGAGATGATTTTTGCAAACCAATTATGGATGTTCAATTTGCAAATTGGTAATCTCTGATTACGTGAACCTGAAAGCTGTAAACATGCAGTCACAGAGTAACTTGTTGCCACCGATACTTCAAGGTTTCCATGTTGGTTTGTATAAGGAGGTGTTGTAAAATTTTCAAAAATGTTAATAGAATAAAGATAAATGTCATAAATTAACTGCCACATGGATTTATTCCTGCACACTGCACATAATAAAAGATGGCCATTATACTTGACAAGGTTACTAATAACTTTCTACTGCATGGATTACGTTTTCAAATATTAATAAAATTAGTAATTACCCCTGACAAGTTTATATCTACCGAAAATCGTTCATGTTGTTTGATAAAAAATAATTAAAAAGTCTTTGCGAACACTTGAAAATTACACATATACTACAATGTAGCACATAATTATTCATACTTTTCACTGAAGTAAGATTTATTTAGTCCCTCTAGTTCACATGTTCCCAAACGTAGACCTCCTTTGTGATGATCTGTTTGTGAATTCTTTCATAAGTTCTTTCAATATTTATCTTGTCGACCTCATCTTTGTGAGTGTGACAAACTGCCTTATGATCATGACATCGAGAAAACCCACTTGTAGAGAAATATATATGCAAAAACGGCTCGTTTGGGGAGAAAATATTTTACGTAGAGAGCGAACAACGTTTCAACCTTCGGTCATCATCAGGCTCACAAAGAAAGAAAGAGGTAACTGACTGAAGCTAACCATGTTTGAAAGTGTAACTGTATGTGGAATATAGAGGGCGGCTTAGATGTTTGAATATATAATTTTATATTATTTATTTTATTATTTTTAATATAGGTATATAGGTGTTCCTTTGTATTGGTTTATTTTGGGTTTGTTATTGTATAAATAAATAATATAAAATTATATATTCAAACATCTAACACCGCCTCTATATTCCGACACTCAGCACAAACCCTTTCAAACATGTGGTCAGCTTCCAGTCAGTTACCTCTTCCTTTCTTTTGTGAACCTGACGATGACTGAAGATGGTCGAAACGTTGTTCGCTCCTCTACGTAAAATATTTTCTCAACCCAAAGAGCCGTTTTACATAAATATAAACCGCCACATGTGATGATCTGTTTAATTTTTATCTTGTCGAACTCGTATTTGTGAATGTGACGAACTGCCATATGGTTGAGGCGGCACTGAGACATAGTTGACCTTAACCACGTCTTCAACCGTCTTAATGCAGAAAAGCTGCGTTCACATTCGCTGCTAGATATTGGGCATACAAGCACAATTTTCATGAGAAGAAACACTTCACTAAATAAGTGAACATGGGCAATTGAAACCGAGCCGTTGTGCAGAGATTTCTGGATAGAAGTTTTTTTTTTTGTTGTTTTTTAATTTCGCGCAAAGCTACTGAGGGCTATCTGCGCTAGCCGTCCCTAATTTAGCAGTGTAAGACTAGAGGGAAGGCAGTTACATCACCACCCACCGCCAACTGTTGAGCTATTATTTTACCAACGAATAGTGGGATTGACCGTCACATAATAATGCTCCAAGGCTGAAAGGGCGAGCATGTTTGGCGCGATGGGAATGCGAACCCGCGACCCCTCAGATTACGAATCGCACGTCTTAACACGCTTGGCCATACCGGTCCATAGAAGTTATAACCGAGTTGTCAATCTTGCCAGAAGTGATCAAGTTCTCGCGCCAGATATTGCCTGAAATCATTGTTTTCTCTTCATTGAATCTAGTGGTCAGATGTTCTGTGACTGTGTCCTCAAATTCAAAATACTGGCTTCTGTAGTAATCTTTAGATGTTGCAGAATGGTGTGCTGAGCCATCACCTGTGATCCTTCTTGGGGTCTGCGAATGCGTGGTAGTTCAATAGGCACCAGATCTAGGGAAGTTACCTTTTCTCAGCTTCCATCAAATACCCAGGCTTCCTCTGTTCGCATTACCCGCATTGCTCTCAACTGTCATTGCAGATGCTT
>NC_134826.1:13966717-14012953 GCF_004210375.1 Tachypleus tridentatus | reverse complement strand
AAAACTGACTGTAAACACATAAGCTCGCAATGCATACAACTGTCAAGATGCCAATGTATTTTCACATGTCCTTTTGAGACATACGATATATGCAGTCTTAGAACTGAATCCACTGCAAAAGAGAAATAGATTTTACAGCTTTTTATGGATGCCATGCCAATCTTCTACACTTTGGAAACAAATTTATGATGTACAAGTAATTAGTTAATACAAGTGTACAAAGCTGTTATATAGAGCTCAGTTTACACTCCACTCCATCAACAGTTAATATGAAATTGGTGTACAGTTTTTGTTCTGAAGTAGAAATAACAGCCTGCAGTACTATTGTCTACAGCACTTACAGTGGTTTGTTACCTCAAAATGCTATAGTTAGAGATAGTTGAACTGTACTTAAATCTAATTTTTATATTTTAGTTGCCTATGTATAATTTATGCTTTAAAAATCATATTTGAGTGATTTTATGGTTTTTATAAGCTTAACTTGTTACATGGATTGTGAAAGCTTTATAAACAAGATGGTATCTATAACAGCCATCCTGTTTTGGCAACACATCTATGTGGGGAATTTGTCAAAATAACTTCTTCATAAAAGACCTATTGGTATCAGTTAACATATCAGAATAAATAGAGACAAAGAATTTTAAAGGAGAATTAAAAATAAACTATAAATGAAAAGATAAAGACGTTAAATTACGAATATGTGAAAAAGATGACTATACTAGTGAATTTCTATAAAGATGTAAAAGGAATGTACACATTTTTATTAATTTTAAAAACATTTCCCTGCACTCTCTGTTGATGGTGATAAATAGAGTTAGTAATACAGTGCATAAAAGAGAAAATAAAGTGCAAACATTTACCTTAAAAAACAGCAATTGATGTTCATTTATGAGGTTCTAGAGGTTATGCAAATGAAATGTAAAAACTGTAACGTAAAAAGTATTATTTTTATACTTTATGTAAAAATTACTTTGCATGTGAACTACTCAGAGTCCAAGTGTAAATAACTACATTAAATAATGAATTTTTATTAGAAAAATCCAAAAAATATTTACAAAATAAAACTTTTGCTGAAACTACTTACTTTAATGAAAGTTTGTTATCAAGTTTTAAGGAAATAATTTCATTAACTAGTTTCATTTTTGAAAGGCATTTCATGAGAGTTGCATACTTTTCTTCCTATGAGCATATATCATTCTTCAAGGTTTAATGACTTCCATAATGTAACTGTTAATTACCTATCTATATACATAATGTATGCCTATGTCACATACGTATACAATATTAATGACTATTCTACAGCAACCACATAAAATGTATTAAGTCCAAAAGCAATGTTTACATTACTTGTAATATCTTTTAATATGAACTTAACTAGTAGAGTTTTGTAAAGGTTTACTAACCTGCCTAAGATCAGCAAAGCACATCTGGAGTGCACCTTCTTCAAACCCTCTAACAGGTTCTGAATTAGTAAACACTATTGAAGACAAAAAAGAACTCAGTTTAGTTTATATCCATTAGTGAATAATTATTATCTGTATTTGTTTTGAAGGCCTTAACATAAAATATTTGGATTGCCAACACAATTCAGTTTTATTGAAGCATAAAATGCTGTTTTGTTTTTGTCTTTGATCTGCTTAAACATAGTCTAGAAAGCCAACATCCAAATGCAGTGGAGACTTTGTGAAAAGTTTATCAAAATGTGTGGAATAAGATTGACCTCATCAACTTTTGTAGAAACTTACTACAATGAAAGAAGTATTTTCATAATAATGCATTATTATGGCCATCAAAATTGAACATGATTTACAATGAAATAGTTCCAAGGGCAGCAGGAAACCTGAAAATTGTTCTTAAAAGATAAATTAACCCTTAAACAAATAATACTGTGTGAGACTATTAAGTATTCTGATTATTTACAAAACACAACTGCAAAATAAATAAGAACAAAACTACAATAAGAATTTCATTAATTAATCAACAACAAAAATAAATATCTTCACAGAAAACTAAATCTCATTAAAAAAAAATACAATTCCTAATTGACCTAAAACTTTAAGAAGTTAATTATTCTTGGGTATCTTTGAAATTAGATTTTGATAAAAATGGTTTTATGTTTCAGATGTGGTTTAAATAAACAGTTTCAATTTTAAGGTAATAACATTAAAGTGTGATGGTCCATAAGGTACAAAAATTTTCAAACTATTAAAATTTCTTGATTTGCATATAATGTGTTAACCTTATTTCCCCAGATGTTAAAAGCTTTAAAAAATAACAACAAAAGCACTTTCAATTTTGTCCATAAATCATCCATAAAAAGATCATAGCATAATGTATATGCTAAATGACCAATTTCCATCTTCAGTCATTGTCTAATTTAGCAGAAATACCTTTGTTGCAATATATGGAAAATAGTCAAGTAAGAAAACTGTTATTGTATTAAAGTCTATCTTTATGCTATGCTGTTTGTGTCCCAGGAACCGCACTACTATAACAACTGAATAACACAAGCAAAACCAGGTTAATATATGTGATTCATCCTCACTGTCAAGCTGAATTCAGAGAAAGTACACCTTACTTAAAAAGATGGGACTAAATATTTGTCCACAGAAGACCATCCTTTCCTTTTCACTACTGGCTTACATTATACACTATATCTTATAGTATGATAAAGCTGACTTAAAACTGTAAAATGTTCAAAGTTGCATCACCTACTTCAATCTTTTTTCACATCATCTACCTTTCTACTAAACTCACTAACTCTTTAATATTTTGAGATCTTCTAGAAATTTTTCCTCCATCCAGGATGTTTTTTGGCCTCCAAATTAACAAGTTAGGACTGAGAGATGCCTTGGGTCTCTTTTACAACTGGATTATATTATCCATATCGAGGGTTACAATATAAAATTGGATATAAGGCACCTTGTTAATTTGGAGGCCAAGAAAACATACTGAGAGAGGGAAAAATTTCTAGATGATCCCAATTTTCATGAAAATATAGATGATTTTCAACAAAATAAGATATTAAGCAGGGCAACAGTGAAAGTTATGTTTCCTATACTGAAAATGTATTTCATATAACTAGTCTCATTTAGTGCTGCCTTTATGTGAAAAAAAGGAAAGAAAAACATGCCACAAGCTTTTCCCTCCCTTCCTTTGGAAATGACTCATTTTAATGTCTCTCATGCAAATTATCATGGATAATCCTCCACAAAGGAAAGTGCTATACACTCATTATACGTGCAACTTCCTCTATTCAGTTCTATCAAATTACTGTTTTGAGTTTTAGTGTAGAATTGAAGCACTCATTTTGAGTGGAGAGGAAGTACATTTTATGTATAGAAAAACTAACTTCTAATATGGTACATTAGCTGTACTTATATAATCAGATAGAATCACACACTGAATTGGTGCAAGGGAAGAAAAGAAGCACCCTTTGAAAGAGTACAAAGGACACACCTTGAGTCTAAAGAATTAGATATGATGTGGGACACTACACTATTTCTAAACCAGCCATACTCTTCACCAATCTGGGAAATGTGTTGTATATTCTGGTAGACAAAAACTGAGAAGTAAATCCAATTAGTATTGGGGAAAATTGAAGTGTCCCCAGACACAAAGTGGCTAGGGCATGATGGACTGTACTTGACAAGTCCACTACATCCAAAATCTATGCTGCTGGAAACTGACACAGATAGAGAGGGCGGGTGTAGAATGAGGATCATACCATCTTCACCTAAAATTAATGAAACCAGAAGGGATATCAAACATCTGACTCCTGAAGAGAGCGTATGTTAAGAATAGAAAATGGTATATCAACATAGAAAACCTGATGTCCTAGATTGAAAAAATGTGTATGAGAGAGAAATTGACCAGAACCAACCTAAGACAAATAACATCCTCAGAATAAGCTACACAAAAGACAGTTGAAGGGAAAGAACCAGAACAATCCCAAGTTCCTCCACCATGCTGTATCAAGACAATTGTAGGATGTAGGCACCCACTGTTTGTAGGCCATATAAGTTAAACCAAAAGAATAGAAAATGGTATATCAACATAGAAAACCTGATGTCCTAGATTGAAAAAATGTGTATGAGAGAGAAATTGACCAGAACCAACCTAAGACAAATAACATCCTCAGAATAAGCTACACGAAAGACAGTTGAAGGGAAAGAACCAGAACAATCCCAAGTTCCTCCACCATGCTGTATCAAGACAATTGTAGGATGTAGGCACCCACTGTTTGTAGGCCATATAAGTTAAACCAAAATTAACTTTTAAGGAAAATTTTCATGGACCTATAGTTTTCGTAGGCCCTAGGCACTGTGCATAATAAATAATTCAGCCCTGCCTCCACAATACAGATAAAGTATAATTGAAGGAGGAAGTCAAACATCCATACTACAATGTGCAAAAACTTATGTTTTTTGCTTTCACTCTACATCCAAAATCCAGCCAATGGGAACTGACTTTCATATCGGACCAGGATGAAGAAACCCAACCAAACAAGTGAACTGCAATTTGAGGTCTCACTCCTTTGGTCTATATATATATGATGTCATCTACACCAGCAGAAAACCACTTCCCTACTCTGCACTGAATTGTATTTTTGTAGATATTTTATGCCATTAAACAATTCAGGATAATGCCCCACATTCCACTACCATAGTGACTTGGAATTAAAAATTGATAAGGACACCCAACTCCACTAGAAAAAAAGGGAGTGTGATACGTGGTGGAAAGTTTGGAAATATGTCAACACCTCAGATAGTGAAATAGGTGACCATGAAACTATTTTTTAAAGTAGACCAAGCTGATTTATTCAATATAAGGCATGGCAGGATAGGCAGCTATCACATTCTGTTTTACTCCTGTAGTCCATGATTGGTACAGTCTGGGATGGGTGTACTTGTGAAGCAATTTTGTTGCAAAGTTAATCCTCAAGCAACCTTGTTGAATACCTCATCTCAACAGTGTAAACTGAATGGCCATGAAATATATTTAGGTGTGTATACATGGCAGAAAAGTGTGCATTTTAAGGTTAAAGAATACTTGATCAGGCAACACTTGCCATGGAGTGTGATCCAAACAGAGAATTACAATGAGAATGGAAATAGGGCCTCTGAAAATGTAGAAAAAGATGAAATATAACTTATCCAGGCTTGTTGTCACATGGAAGTCTAAAGAATAGTCACAGGTGGAAGACAACATCCTGAAGAGGAAGTAGAAAGCCTATGCAAATAATGAGAGAGAAACATATTACATGTAGTCCATATGCCTAAGAATTTCCTCCAACAGATGATGAAGATGAGATGCCAGAGAAAAGGTAAGATGCCTAATTTGATGAGAAGACACCTGGAGCAATGTATGGGAGGATAAAGAAACATAGGAATAAAACAATCAAATCAAAAGTTGAACCTATATGGTGGAAGGAGAAAAATCACAAACAGAAGATGGTTTCCAAGGGATAAATAGGTGGAAATAGAAATCATGAATGGAAGCTTTGCAATATAACAATGAAGAGCACATACAGGACACAGAAGGCCAGGAAATGGAAGGAAGGGAAATTGGAGTAACCATATCTAGCAGCCAAGATTTTATGGAGGAAAGAATAATCTGGATAAATAAAATATGTTAAATGATAAAGAGTATATGAAACATTAATGGCAAATAAATCAGACTTCCAACATCCATAAGCCAATAGGAGAAAGAACATCCACCAAGGGGAGAAACAATTTCATTATAAAACAAAAAAAGGAGACTGAGAAATTGATTAAAAGACTATGACAGATAGCTAGTCTTCAGTTTTAATGACAACAACAAACAGCTGGAATAAAGTGTGAGAGAGATGATTTCCAGATTCAATGTTCTGTTGGACAGAAGGTCTTGAACTACCTCCGACAGAAGCTGGCTGTTAATGGGATCCTGAGGAAGAAGGAAAGAAATGGATATCTGCGACAAAAAAGAGGAAGGTAAAGGAAGCATAGGACATGTCCAAATAATCCACCAATCTGTGATGAAACATTGCCAATGGGGAAGAAACTCACACAACAGAGCTCCCATCCAGTTATCAACTGGTACTGTTGACATTATGATGATCTACACTGAAAAAAACACCTGGAAAGAGGAACAAGTAAAAGCTGGGAACCACTAGGATGGGAAACAGGAATAGAGGCTTGTCTTGATTCCAACTGTGGCAAATGAGCTACCAAAAAGGAAAGGGTAGAGTGTTGATGCAGGTGTTTCCAGCATGCAATTCCAAAGTGTCTGGAATATGTTTAAAAATATACTAAGAAACAGAGCTGCACATGATTCCCCAAGTGGGCAGCAAATAAATCTGACAGAAGGCTGCATTTTGACCCAGTATGTTTCAACAACAGAAAAATTATGTATGCAAGGTGAGAGTAGAGAATGAAAAATGAGTTATCTTAGAAGTAGCAAAGGAGAGGCTGTTCCTCAAAAAACCTCAGGAATTTGGCACAGAGTATCTGAAAGTAAATGTATGGTAGATAAATACCACAAAAGTAAAGATAAGACAGAGGCATGGGTTAAAAGCACTGGAAATCAGGGAGTACTCCCAAACTGGCAAAATAGATTCCAACACCTGTGAGTCTTAAAACGGATAGGCTACTTGATGGTTCGTCAAACAAACTATCCACAGCACATAGGAAGCAAGACATGCTGGAACTCTCAACCAATTATGAAGTAAAATGCTTTGTATGAACCCTAATATCCAAAGTAAGTGGGAAAACTAAATAAGGTAAAGAAGAACTAAGAACTATCATACAACAAAAAAGGATGAGGATTGTAGGAAATCATAAAAAGGGTTAAAACATCACATACCTGAGAAATCATACCTAAATATGCAATATTAGACCAAGCTGACTCTGCAGGAGGTGTATAGGGAAACATGAGAAAATCCTGTGGTGGAGAAAGGCTATAAAAATCTTTCTCAGAATGAACAGGTTCAGATTGTACATGAGGTGAATAACTTCAAGAGAAAGTGGCTGACTCATATATGTTGTTTTGTTGTTGTTGTTTTTGAATTAAGCACAAAGCTCCTCAATGGGCTATCTGTGCTCTGCCCATCACGGGTATCTAAACCCGGTTTTTAGCGTTGTAAGTCCGCAGACATACCGCTGAGCCACTGGGGGGCATTTTTAATTGCCAAAGTTAACATTGTTTACATTTCAAGCTTTTTTCTTAGATCCAAGTCAACCAGGAACGAAGGAAGAAACATACGTTCCTTCTCCAAAGAAAAGTAAGTTATGCTACATATAAGATTACGTAAAACGTACCTTTAACGTGAGACAATATATGTGAAAAGGTTGGTGACAAAATGTCGTGATGGAAAAATATTACTGTGACGATGTTTGTGTTGCCCCGTGTTGTTCTTTCTTCCCATTAAGTTTCTTCAATCCCTTATTCATGAAGGTAAAAAATGTAGTAATGTGTGAAGATCCAATCTCTTATACTATTCCAGTACATTGTGGACATTATTTTCTATTCTAAATAATAAATCTCTTACCATTTCACCACTCATAGCAACTTAGGTAAAACACGATTCACCAAACCACGTCTATCATTCACACTAATTCACTGTTCACAGTTTGAGCTTTTCTGTTGTCTAAAGTAAGTTTTTGGACCAGTAATTGTATGCCATAAGTATTTTCTTCCTCCTTGTATTGTTGTATTATTTAAACCTTAACTATTTTAGAAAAACTGGTTGACTAGAGCAGAATTTTAGATTTGTTTACAACAAAAAAGACCGTCCATGCACTTTCCCTTTGAATTGTTACCGATACTTTTCCAATATATTCTCTTTCGTTTGTAGTTCATTTAGACACTAATTACAGATTTCTTTGAATAGTGAAACATATAAATAGTATTCAGTTTACAAATTGCTAGTAAGTCAGTGTCGACAATCATACATCCTCGGAAGTCTGAGAACTCGTTACTTTTGCCTTTAGTCTTGTTACGAATATATATAGCTGCTGTAATGGTGGTCAGTCTCGTGACGCATCAAATGATCATCCTGAGTGGATATGAAAACACAGTCAGTGTATTTGGTTGTCATAAGATATGATAAGTAAATACCTTTACTTGGATTATCAAGGAAGAAAGTAAATCTAAAGTGATACTTTACACTTCTTTACCCGTACTGTTTTATCCATATGCATTAAACTCATACGTGTTTGAATAAAGAGTGGAACTTCTTCGATTCCAGTAACTCAGAACGCTGTGGTTATCTTGTTATTTTCACTGTAAGTATACCAAATGAAACGTAGCCTCCTCCAATACTATCATATAACAAAAACAAATTGCACTTGACTAACTTTCTTTTTAACTTATATTTTTCCATTACAGCACCATCCATGTTAGAACATCCGATTCCATTGGTAACTGCTGCAGTAGGAATACCACTTTTGTTAATTTCTTTAAGGCAAGAACAAAACAGTATTTTTTTATGTTTTGTTGAATATATCTTAATATAATTTCTATGTTACTAGTAGTTGAACCATCTGTGTATATACTTAATAATGAATTTAAAGGGGCTGAGAAATAAAAAGAATATCAGTTACTTTCTCTTAATTAGAATGATAAATAATCAAAAGGTTACAAACGCTTGCATTAATAAGAAATATATAAGGGGAAATTAGCATCATTAGTTTACACTAAAGTGTATTTTAAGTGTGGAGATTCACTTAAAGCTTAAATTGTGGATCACTTTTTACAATATTACAAGTTCTTCTGATGAAAAACATTCCTTGTATGTTATTGTTCAACCTGTTTTTTATATGTAAATACAATAAGGTACTGTGCATGTCAGTCGAAATACTTGAAATTGAAACGTGTAAAATATGGGTAATCTAAACTATTACAATTAGAGTACTTGAGATAAATATAAAAGGCATTTTCATTCAAAAAAGTTCTTTAACTAATTAATGATTTCCAGTTTATTTCAATATGGTCTTAAAATTGAAATTTATCAGCGAGTATAATAACTACCAAATTATCCCTCTTAAGCTATAACATTTTATTCCTGTTTACATTTGTTAACTTTATTTTAAAGAGATGCAACAGGGGTCTATTTGCCATGTCCACCGTGGGGAACTGAACCCGCCTATTTTAGTGTTATATGTTCATATACTTACTGACGTTCCACTGGGAGAGAACGTATCTGTGGCTGTCGTTGTTAAATATTATTATTTCTAGATTATAATTATATTCCATTTCTAATTGACATAACACTGATGTACAAATAAGAGTCAAATTAAATCATATATGTTATTTATTAGCGCTTTTCTTTTGTAGTGTCATTATTTGGAAGTGCAATTGTTGTGGATGTAAAACAGTAAAATCAGTGAACACAGAAGACCATGCAAATAAAGATGACAGAAAAAAAATTAAATATTCACTTATAGCACAAAAAGATGAAGATCAGTCTGTTAATAGAAACGAGAAAAGAAAATGTAAAAGTGTAAAAGAGAAGAGGGCAAAAAAAGTTCGGAATTTTCATCTTCCTGAAGTAAATATTGTGATAACGGGAAATGTCATCATATTTCACTCTTTCATACCGAGTGTCTGGGACTTACAATGTTAGAAACCGGCTATCGATAGCCGTGGTGGGTAGAGCACAAATAGACGAACATAACAAGAATGTAATCTACCTTCAGTCACATATATTTACTTACTTTCTATACATTTTTATGCTGGTGTTTTGCGTGAAGTTTAGACACTGTTATAAATATAACGTATTAAGGCTATAAACTTTACACTCTAATCTTCCACCTTGTAAGAAACGTTTCAATTTAATGGTGCGGTATCGATTTTTAGAAGGAAATTGCAGTCGGTTTAAATGGATACTTGATAACTAGCTTCTAGAGACGTTGTGTGTAGATATATACATACAATACAGGCTTCTTCTTTATCATTGCAGCCATCTCCAAACATTTTCGAAATTGTTGTACTCCATTGACTCTGTTTATGAGTCATGTGTTTTCACAGTTATTGCGCTATTGACGCAGTTACGGATGAATCTTAACTTGGTATAGGTATACAACAACAACTTTATGCCATGTCGCTTAGCAACAAAAGTATAACCTGATATTCTTGTTAATCTATGTACTCAAAGTATAAAGTGAAATGTATGAACAACAAAATTGTAAAAATTACATAGTTTCTACTGTGTTAACATTTGGGAAGATATATGAAAGATGCTTCTAATATGGCCATTTTAAAACGGTTCCACTTGGATAGAAGCTGTTTCAAATTATGGTTCTAAGCCCGCTACGGGGAAAGGTATCAGTATTTTATCTCATGGTTTTCATTGATCTGGTCACATATAAGGGAGACAATTCTTCATGTAGTTAGATAACTTTTCTTTAGTTATGAATTTACGTAAATTCCGTCCAGGGGACAAGTACTTGCGCTAGTATATAATAATATTTTCTTCATTACTATTCAAGCCGTCTCCAAACCTTTAATAAATGTTTATTCTATAGGTTTGTACTGCATGACTCTGTTTATGAGTCATTACCTCGTAAAGTTGGCTCTCACTCATTCCATTTAGTAGTAGAAAGACATATACACGTATGATGTATAATGTGAGGACTTCCATCCTTCATATACTACAATTGCTAATTTAGTAGTGCAAGACTAGAGGGAAGGCAGCTAGTCATCACCACCCACCGCCAACTCTTGAGCTATTCTTTTGCCAACGAACAGTGGGATTGACCGTCACATTATAATGTTCCCACGGCTGAAAGGGCGAGCATGTTCGGTGTGACGGGATTCGAAACCACGAACTTCGGATTACGAGCCGAGCGCCTTAACCACCTGGCCATGCCGGGACATTTATATTTGCTTATTTTCTTTTGCTGTCTAACAAACCGGCATTAGCCAAATTTTCTTTGCTTGGATAACTGTATAACTTTGATGTATCTTATCTGATGTTCAAACACTTCTTTCGTCATGTCAAAATTTTAAACAGCAGAAATTCTCTAACAAGTTTACATTTATGCTAGCTAGAAACTTTCTAATTAAAAACAATGGACTCATTTACGCACCACACAGAGTTAAAATGTATTTTATTTTACTTTTATAAAGCATCATTATTATCGTGTTTGTATTCTTCTTGCGCTTTTGTTCAAATCGATATTGATGAATTTCGCAGCGCCATCACGATGTTAAACTGCTTCCAAACAAATATTAAAATATTCGAATTTTAAATACAAAGGCACCCATAGATTAAGGACATCTGGTGGAGCCCAGTAATACGACCGAATATTTATCGCTCTAATAGTCTGGTGTTAATGCTCTTGGTGAGCAGACACAGATAGTTCGTTTTGAAGTTTTTGATAAAAAAGAACAACAAAAACAACGTAGAGTGAAATTCTCGATAATTGCAGCAACTAAATTAAAATATACATCACGCAATTTATCAGTCTCAATTTTTTTATTTCAATTTCTTTTTTTAGTTTGATTATTTTTGAAATTCTCAAATTTCTAATGACGCTTGTTAGTAATTGTTTACATTTTGTTTTGTTTAGTACTAGAGAAATATGGTACTTTCTACAGAGTTTTTCCCCGAAGTAAAGTTGTAAATATTTCGATATGCATAAGATAAACATTCCCTTCCCTTTTTTTACTTATTAGAAATCAATTTATAGAGTCAATTAGTTTGCTCAAAATTTGGATATTTCAATAAAAGTGTTTTTCGAAAACGTATTTTAATTGATATCCACTAAATTGATATAGCCCAGTTATCGGTAGTTTCATTGCATTAATTTCCAAGAGGTAAATTTCTATATAATAATAACTAACATCAACCTATCCTGATTCTTGTTATTTTTAGAAAGAAACAAAGGCGAATGTTTTTACCAATAGGAAGGACATCCAAAATAGTAATGCCTCAAATAAAATAACAAACATTATCACGAGTCTTGAAGGATCACACAAAATATTTTATACCAACATAGCCTCATAAATATCAACCAATAATCTCATATATATCAGAAGCTCTGTTAACTGAAAGGAAGAAGATACCTTCACAATGCAGACGTTACAACACATTTAAGAAATATAAATCAATGAGACCACCTTACTTCAAAGAACTGCGTGATTTGTTTCACGAAAGGAAATCATCAGAATCAGAGTGTTCCGAAGACTAGAGTACATAGAAAAATTGAGAAAAGTAAGCTCCTGAAACATATTTAGATTCACAAGAATTTTTTGACCAGTGTTTAACTGAACTAGAAAGCCAGATGCAAGACAACAATAGAAGAACTTCTTTGGTCGTACGATTTTCTTCACTAATAAGAGAGAGTGGAACTCGATTTATGTTTTCTTGTCCCGAATTTTCACAAACTTCACATCGATGAAAAAATTAAAATAAAATCTGTGTAAATAGAAAATAAAAAGTTATAGAGTATATAACAATTGCCTGTTTTATCGCGTTAAAAATCCATGTTTGTTTCAAAGAAAATGATTATTTATTACAGAAGCTTTATAAATTATAACTTTACTGTAGATACACAAGCTGGGGAAAGAATGATTTCAAATTAGTAATTAATATTTTTTTGGATATACAAAACTGTTTAGTTTAAGAGTTATTACTCAATTTATTTAGTGAGTTAATATTTAATGATTTAAAAAAATCATAGCATTAGTGTTGAAAGTGATTATTTAAGTTTGGTTGTATAACGTGGCAAACAAACAAACTTACCACGTTACAGAACCAAACTTAAATAATCACTTTCAACACTCTTGCTATGATTTTTTGATAGCCCTCGAGTAGCTTTGTTCTAGCCGTCCCTAATTTAGTAGTGTAAGACTAGAGGGAAGGCAGCTAGTCATCACCACCCACCGCCAACTCTTGGGCTACTCTTTTACCAACGAATAGTGGGATTGACCGTGCTTTATAACGCCCCCACGGTTGAAAGGGCGAGCATGTTTGGCGCGACGGAGATGCGAACCCGCGACCCTCAGATTACGAGTCGCACACCTAAACACGCTTGGCCATGCCGGGTCCAACGTGGTAAGAGTCATACATTGTGTGAGTCAATTATTGACGCCAAGTTACTGTATTTTTGATGTTTCCTCAAGTTTGTATTGTTACACTCAAACGTCACTGCGTTTGAGGCCTCAATGAACACTTTATAAATATATGGGCTACCAACCAACTGTGAGCTAGATTGAGAAAAGTTGTTCTTTTCTCAGAAAATTAGTCAATGAGAGAAAACGTGAAGTTAGCTGGTGTGAAAATAATTAACCATATCGAGCAATATGATAAAGTTAGTTTCAAAGTTTAATAAATATAATAATTTGTATTGTAAAAGGGGGATCTATATTAATTGAACCATTCTCTGTGGATTTTGATGAGAAGTAGACAATTTTTCAAAGTTATGATACAACTGTTGTAACCCATGGGGTACTTACTAAGTGAATAATTTACTAATAGTAGTGTGAGTAAAAGTAACTACTGTGAGAAAAACAGTTTATATTGTCAATTATATTCTAAAGTAATTGAATCAGCCTAAGTGGATATTTGAAAATAAAGATTAATTATTTAGAGTTTTGGATACAACTGTGATATTTCATGGTGTAACTAATTTTGTACATACGTTTGTCTTATTTTGAAGAGATTATTATTTAAAACAAAAACTGGTAGTTGACTAGAAACAAGAGTCTACCAAAGGTTACATGGGGTTAAAAGACAAATGGGTAAAGAAATGTTATATTTGTTATAAAATATGTAACGTTGCGAAGGAATGGAAGTCCATTACTAACAAGCAACAGCAGAAATCTCAGTATAAAGCTACTATAGCAACTTCTACAGATGGTGTTGTTAAGAAACTAGAAAAGTTTGACTGTCAGCATAGATGCTGCTGCCAAAAGAAACAGAATCAATAAAAGACGCCAGATTTACTATGAGAAGGAAGTTCCATTTCCATGGTTAATCAGTACACGACTAATAATCGACTTAAGTTAACAAATGGATCAATAGTGCCAATAGCGATTGAAGCATGTTACAGATATTCAGAAGTACCAACAAATCACAACATGCCAGTAAGTGAAGAATATGTTGGGGACAAAAGAGTGAAGTGCCGACAAGACATTGTTTGCAGTAGTGAGAACCAGTCTACTATATTATGACCAAATGAGAGGCAAACTACACATGTGAGTGTGTGGGTGTACTTATTGGTGGGACAATGAGAAAGTGTCCCATAAGAAAATAAAGATAAATGCACTATATTATGTGGGAGACCTGGAGACAACAGTATAAAACATCCATATTTGACCAAATTGTTTAAAACATACTAGCTAGTGGAAACTCGGGATACCAGACCGAAAGAAGATTGATAAACCATTGGTGGTCACCACTAGTGGTCAAGAAAAGAAGAGCAAGCAAGACATCAAGACCTTACAAGTGTCAAAAAGGGGACATCCTGAATGTAGGTTTGTAGGAACTAAAGGAATCATGAAAGAAAGTCCCTCCATTGCAGAAACCCTGGGACAATGCCTGGGAGAAAATTTAACAGAAGACAAAGGAGATGGTACCAACAGAATAGAGAAACAAAAGGGA
The DNA here is from genome assembly GCF_004210375.1 of Tachypleus tridentatus. NCBI lineage: Eukaryota > Metazoa > Arthropoda > Merostomata > Xiphosura > Limulidae > Tachypleus > Tachypleus tridentatus. Next base: position 13,998,366 of record NC_134826.1, on the reverse strand, counting down.
GTGCTATATCAGACCTGTCAAAGACTATATGTATGAAAAACATATATATATATATATATATATAAACGAAGAAGCATTGGCAGTCACCAATGGAACTCAAGAAAATAAGAGCAAACATTATACGAAAATCTTACAAATGTCAAAAGGTGATATCACGAATGTAGGTTTGCAGGAATTGAAGGAAGCGTAAAAAGAAACAATTTTCACTGCACAATCTCTGTGACAATTTCTGGGAAAAAATCGAGCAGAAGACAAATGGGTAGAGCACTTATAGAGCAGAGTATTAGAAGGAATTGCTGTACCAAATCTAACAGAGAAATTATACTGGGGAAGTGTAGCAAATCATTACAACAGAATACAGAACTCAAATGGTGAAACTAATTCACGAGTTGACTGTGCAAGGACACCTAAGAGCAAAGAAGATAGCAAACAGATCCACCAGTTATCTCCATTGCCCAGGAATCATTAGAGATGTGAGCAGATCTTGCTGGCCATGTACTATCTGCCAAAGGACAATACCAGGAGGGAGGGTGGTTGAGGTGTTACTGAGGGAGAGTCATTAATTAAAGATTAATTAATAATGTGATTAATATATGGTGAAGTGCAAATTCTTAATTAATATCTAAGTAATACTTTATTTAATTAAATATTAATAAATTAATTAGGTGATGGATATGTATGTGATATGCAAAATTATGAGGATGTTATCAGGCAGCATAATATGATCATGTCACTAATGTCAGAGGGCGAACTGCTACAAGTGATGCCATCACCACAAGACGATGTGTCAACATTGATCTTTTCATATTATAACATTAGATTTATAGTTTTCGCTTTTAGAGTCACTTTAAAAGTATCTTCTGATTGAAAATAACAACACACTATGATTTTAGTAAATGTAGTTTTACTCTATTGTAAAATAAGACTTCAGATATATGGCATATTTTACATTTTTAAATACGTTATTTTTTTTTACTTATATAAAACTCCAATATGTTTTATGCAGGTATATGTTAATATGTGTTACTTAAACAATGACTCAATGGCTTTCACTTCTATATTTCTGTGGACTTATAATGCTAGAAAATAAGTTAAGGTAAGCGTGATGGGCAGCCACAGATAGCCCATTGTGTATTTGTGTAGCTAACTTTAAACTGTCAGTTTTAACCTCCACTCACCAGTCTCACATGAAGAAATTCAAGAACAATAAAATAATCAAAATCAATTGAAATTAGGAGAGCAAGATGTGGGTGTTCGAGCCCATGACGTCCCACACCTATATTACCCTTCACTATCAGCAAAAATTGTGGGAAAGTGACTGCTCTCCAAAGTAAATAAAAAGAAATCAAAATAATAACATATCACAACATACTTTTATTTATAAATACTTTGAGTTAGTAATTGACTATTGTCGAGAAACTTTGTAGTTAAGCACAAAACTACACAACGCGCTCTGACCATTATATGTATCGAAACCTGCTTTATAGCGTTGTAAATTCTGCAGACATACCACTGTGCTGCTAGGGAACGTGAGTCGAAAAACAAGTAACTTTTTCTGGATGCACACAGTGAAACTATTAATCATTTTCCGCAATATTTGTTGATGTTTGAAGTATATGATTACTTTTCGATGCTAAATGTATACAATTATTATAGTTTCAATGTTGATGATACAATAGAACTACAGTTCTTTTCAAATCAGACCGTTGATTCCTTGCACCATTCGTTACATTAATTAAACGAGTTAAACTGTATTGAGTTTGGGAACTCGCAACAATCTGACGATGACCGAAGAAGGTCGAAACGTTGTTCGCTCTTCTATGTAAAGTGTTTTCTCAGCCCAAAACGAGCCGTTTTTGCATATAAAAAAGGTGTTTCCACTTGTTGAAACAGTCCTGGTACGCTTCTTTTGTAATGTCCTCCAGCTCCTTCGTCGCATTTGCCTTAATCTCGGGAATCGTCTCAAATCTTCTTCCTTTCAAGGATCTTTTGAGTTTGGGGAACAAGAAAAAATCGCAAGGAGCAAGGTCAGGTGAGTAGGGGTTGGGGGGTGGGAAGAACAGTGATCGAGTGTTTGGCCAAAAACTCACGAGTTCTGAGGCACAAATTTCGCAGCAACGCGGTGCATCTTCAATTTTTCGGTCAAAATCTCGTAACAAGATCCAACTGATATCCCACACTCTTCAGCAAGCTCCCTGACAGTCAGACGTCGATTTGCCCGCACCAGGGTGTTGATTTTGTCGACGTGTGGGTCGTCAGTCGACGTAGAAGGACGTCCAAGACGCTCATCATCTTCAATGGACTGTTGACCATCCTTAAAACGTTCATGCCACTTGAAACATGCCGTACGCTTCACAGCAACATCACCGTAAGCCGTGTTAAGCATAGCAAAAGTTTCAGTCGCAGATTTTCCAAGTTTAACACAAAATTTCACAGCAAGTTGTTGCTCCTTCAGGTCATTCATTCTGAAATCCACCAAACGAAAAAATCGCACTTCACTTAAAACCGCGTAGCTAATACACAAATGAAGACATCTGCAATCGGGAAATGGCATCGTAATCAGCTGATCTGTGCGAACCTAGCGACATTAAGCGGGTTCCCCTGGGAACCAACTGGAGCCGCGCAATTCAAACAGTCCGCGTATTTTTTGAACAGACCTCGTACAATATGAAACACTAGGCCCGGCATGACCAGGTGGTTAAGGCACTCGACTCGTAATCCGAGGGTCGCGGGTTCGAATCTCCGTCACACCAAAAATGCTCGCCCTTTTAGCCGTGGGGCCTTATAATGTGACGGTCAATCCCACTATTCGTTAGTAAAAGAGTAGCCCAAGAGTTGGCAGTGGGTGGTGATGACTAGCTGCCTTCCCTCTACGAGTAGTCTTACACTACTAAATTAGGGATGTCTAGCGCAGATAGCCCTCGTGCAGCTTTGCGTGAAATTCAAAAACAAACAAACAAAAAACAATAAAACACTTTACACAATAAAAAAGAGTTAGAATAAAATCAAAATACGGTTTTGTGTCAGGATATTGCTTGAAATTACTGTCAGTATCGTTACTGATTCTCTATCAGGATTCAGACAAGTGTCAACCGTCAGTATTAATAACGATTCTATCCGATATTATTTTCACTAATATCATGGCTTGGTTGATATATATCAGTAGCCTTAAAGAGTTACTAAAGACACTAAAACTTCACCCAATAACAAGATTCCACAAACGGTATATTCAACGTTATGCCTAAGCCGTAAGCCTTGGTTTATTAAGAGAACAAGAACTCAACAGCCGCAGCATTGAAGGTACCTGGAAATGTCAGCTTTAAAAAGTAATGCTATAAGCGGGCGATCACAACCCCTTTCCACTGTCTGAGACAGTAGCAGACGAATCGTTCGCTTGATGTAAAGTCCAGGTGATGCCGTACAATATCATAACGAATGAAATTATGCACACGCGAAGCGAAACAGTGGTACAGTAATATTAATTGTTAAGCCTTGAATTACACAGTTAAGATTTTGTAATGTGTGTCTATATTCAGTACTCGTTATAATAATTCTGTATGAGTTTTGTAAGTTCAGAAGCATTGTTTGATTGATACACAATAAATAGGCCTAATGACTTAACGGTTACAGGACTTGGACATGGTTTTTCATTGATACACAATAAATAGGCCTAATGACTTAATTGTTATAGCACTTGTACAGGAAGTCCGGAGACTGTTTGTCTGTTTTTAATTTCGCGCACAGTTACACCAGGACTGTCTACGCTAGCAGTCCCTAATAGCAGTGTAAGACTAGAGGGAAGGCAGCTAGTCATTACTACCTACCATCAACTATTGGAATACTCTTTTTAACAACAAATAGTGGAATTGGTCGTTAAATTATGAACGCCCTCACGGTTGAAAGGGTGAGCATGTTTAGAGTGACGGGATTCGAACCCACGACCTTAAGATTACGAGTCAAGCGCCCTAACCACCTGACCATGCTAGGCCGAGGATTCATGCTTCACTAATAGTTGCAGTTCGCACAAGTTTCTTTGCTTGGGATTATGAGAATTTTATCATTTTTATTAATATTTGACTTTATTTTCGGAAATAAATTTCAGGTAGACACTGCAACAAAAGTTATTTTTCGGTATTTTCAATTTGATCATTTGTAAAATGTACAACGAAGTCAATGTGGTAAATTTTCAAATAAGAACAGTTGTAAAGCCTCGACAGTCTCAAAGCCGCATTGAACGGACAGCTAAGATGGCGCAGAACTTTGAGGTCAATAAATACAAGGTCTTAGCATATTCAAAGATTTGAAATTGCATACGCGCCCATTAAATAGGATAAAATTGTTTCGCTATAAATAGTTTCAGACAAGCTTTTGTTTCTTATCGTTCAGTAAACTGAGGAGTTCTGATATGGATGAAATATCTCTTGCGTAGTGTCCTGTTGGACAACGCAAGATCGATCTGCAATGTAATTATTACAAATCTCTGATTTTATATCATAAATAGACAAATTAACAGAAATGTGGGGAAAATATATATCTCTCGTTAACCTGATATTTTATCCCAAATATTACTCCTATTAGTTTCTAAAGCTTCACCAGCTATCAGCGTTTAAACTGTAATTTTAATAATGTTCCATTATTTAGACAGTTCGACGAAGCCCAGCATGGCCAGGTGGTCAAGGCGCTTGACTGGTAATCTGAGGTTCGCGGGTTCAAATCCCAGTCATATCAATCATGCTCGCCCCTTTGAGCCATGTAAGTGTTATAATGTGACGGTCAATCCCACTATTCGTTGCCCAAGAGTTGGCAATGGGTGGTGATGACTAGCTGCCTTCCCTCTAGTCTTACATTGAAAAACAAACAGTTTGACGTTAACTTCGAAATAACATTGTAAAACTATATAAAACGTACATTAGACCCGTCATTGACGATACAGCCTTTGCACGGATAAATGTAAACAAAAAACTACTTTAAAAAAACAACTACAAGCAATACAAAATACACTACTTACAACAGCTTATAAAGTAATACAGAACAACATCATCAGCATTCATGTATAAATACGCACACATAGAAACATTAGCAGATAGACTCCTACATAGTACAATAAATCATTTTGACAAAAATTGGAGAAAAACGAACTAGACAGATACTGCATACATGATGAGGATAGACCTAAACACCTTTCCCCAGTAATATATATTTGCTAAATAGACAAAAAAGGCCACCTATGAAATAGGCTCCACATTAGTTTAGGGGTTAATTACTAAACAATGAAAGAGTTTTTTATGTAAATGTTTTATAGTTAACACCTACCTAATAAAAGTGTAAATAATTATGGAACTATCAAGAGGAATGATTTAGTTGTATGTGTAGGTAGTACATGGACATTGTTCTGAAAGGGGCCTGAGTAAGTACGGGTTACTCTGGCCCTCGTGTACAATGTATTCTTGGGAAGAAAGTAGATCAAAGAAATTTCGTGCTACAACTTAGTGGCTTGTGTCTAATTTTATTTAACCAGTGTAGTTTCTTTAGATTTTTCCTTAATGTACAGAGTGAAAAAAAATTATATATCGATCTGTTAGGCCTATCTTCTCAAGCGTAATCATCTGTAAAAACAAACAAAAATGAATAAATAAAAAAATAAAATAGATAAAATAAGAAAAGTTATAAAATAAAAAAATTATAAATGAACAACTGAGCGAATGCTTCTTGTTAGTGTATTTATGAAGAGTCAAACGACTACAAACTCGCAGTATGTAGAATCAGGTCATAAAAACTACAGTCTAACATTTCCTTAAGAGAGTTATTTACCTTCAAAGATTGTGGCGATGCCTCAGTTGTACGACATTCATTAAAATAAATTGTTGAAGAGAAACACAAAGGTAAATTAAAATAAAAGCGACCCATTTCTAAACCTGAATTAACGCTTAAAAATTTATTTTTTTATTTTTGTTATAGTTTTTCTGTTCCTCGTAATATGTAAACGTACAGAAATATAAATGTAAAAATGTGCAGAACTTTAATGAGCTACGCTCGATGACTCAGTGTTAAGTTCGTGGACTTATATAAACAAGGTTTCGATATGCGTAATGGCCACAACACAGATAAACTATTGTTCATCTTTGCATTTGGACGTAAAAAAAAAGTACGTGAATGTTATTTTGTTGTTTTAGACTACTGTTCGCGGTTTGTTATTTAAGCTCTGATGAACAATAAGATATATTTACTTTGCTCATTTCAGAATTTTCAAACCAAATCTATACAAAGGACTATTAGCATATAACCTTTTCTAATCTTGAATTAGTTTATTGAAAGGAAGGCAGAGCTCCAAATAAACATTTGGGCAACACTATTTTCACTGAACAGGCATGGCAGGTGGTTAAGGCACTCGACTCACAATCCGAAGGTCGCAGGTTCGAATCTCCGTCATACCGAACATGCTTGTCCTTTCAGCCATGGGGCGTTATAATTTGACGGTCAATCCCACTATTCGTTGGTAAAAGAGTAGCCTAAGAATTGGGAGGTAGATAGTGATGACTAGCTGCCTTCCCTCTAGCCTTACACTGCTAAAATAGGAACGGCTAACGCAGATATCCCTTATGTAGCAGTGAGAGGAAAGCCAGTTATTAGAATCCTTGGGCACAAAGGCTTTGTTTCGCTTCTAAACCCCAATAACGTGCTAACAGTTGATTGTGTGAGCGTGTTTATAGGTTGCAACCTTCAGCTTTCCAGTAAACTGCGTGGTACGCTAACCATAGATTTCATATAATTAGTACTTAACTACAATGTTTCTAGAGTGGAGACCGTAAATAGAATATAATGAGAGATTTGTTACAAAGTTTCAAAAAATTAGTTCATTGAAAGTTGAACATGCCATAATAAAAAATACATATAATAATTTAACGTGAATAAGCACTTTTCTCAACATTTAAATTGGTAAAATTATAATTTTAGACTTTTCCAGTGTTAGGTTTGTTTATTTCGGAATTTCATGCAATTCTACATAAAGTTGTCACTAATTCTGAACTGACAGGACAGAGGGAATTCGTCAAGTGAATAGCACCAACTACCTAACTTTATGCTATTTTTGTGTGATCCAACAATGAATTTGACTGTCACTCTTACGGTGTACCCATGATTCTAATGTGCAGAGAGCGTTTTAAGAAACTTGTTGAAAATGACGAATCTTAAGAGTTCACAGTCCGGGCAAGTTAACCAATAGGCCACGCTCAGTGGTTTTAACGTCAAGTTTAAGAAAGAAAGATTTAATATGTTCTGTGGTTTATTAAAAGGTATCTCTTCGTCGAACTTTTAATTTCGATCTTTGTTTTGTACAGAAAATTTGGAACAGAACAACTCCCAGTATTTTTCCGAAAATAAAGTAAGGAGTTAATGTTTCAGAATAACAAATTGGTTGGTTGGTTTGGTGTTTTATGGCGCTAAGCATCTAGGGTACTTGTGTCTAGAGTAACAGAGCGAATCCTTATTGAAAAAAAGGAGGAAAAAGGCGGCAATAAAAAATAATGGAACATTTTTTTCCAATGAACTAAATCAGAAACTAAAAAAAGATATTATAGGGAAAGAATCTCCTACTAAATAACATTTATTGTTTATAGAAATACAAACTGCTCAACTATGAATGTTTAGTACAGAAGTAGAAATATTCCAACAGTATATCGTATTATCGTGTATAAATCACAGAACAACAGGCTGTTACAGACAATCTAGTAACGTAATATGTTGTGAGGTACTCATATCACACACGAGTTTAAAGACACAGAAATGGTTTAACCACATTGCATGAAGACAATAATAACAGGAAGTTGTGAACCAAGAGTATCATCCGGGTTCTTAATTAGAACGTGAATTATAAAGCTTCAATTGTAATACTCAAGTTATTTAACAATGAAGAAAAAACAATGTTTACTGTCCACTAACCCATTTGTCTCAACAAACAGTAGTTGTTTTCAGTTTAGTTAAAATAATTTCATACTCTGGTTATTTGACAATCAAAACAACAACAAAAACTGCTCTTCACTGACTTATTTTGTAATAAACAGTTTTTTTTTCAGTTTATTTTATCATCGTGATTAATCTGTGAAAGATCATAATCTCGTGTAAACATTACTAGTATTTAGAGAATAAACATTTTTATACTTGTTTAAAAAGTTAAATTCACGTTAATCAAGACATATTTTAATATATAGAATTATAAGTGCTTTAATCATAGTGATATTATTAAAACTGCAATAAGAAAATGAGTACTTATCGTTTGTAACAACAGGAGAAGGAAAATATCTCACCAGAGATTCTGTTGTTTGATTTCTTTCCTCTAACCTACAAATGAATTGAAAAGAAGAAAACCGAAACAGGTGATATTACTTGTTAACTCTTCCACGAAGAATAGAATTATCTTTTTTTAACATTTTTTTTTGCATAACACTTTTAAGTATAAATATAAGCTGGCCTACAGCGAACAATGTAACTCAACTTGAGGGAATTAGAGAACCATGGGCAGTAGAATACAGGTAAAATATTTATCTCAAACCTTCCTCTGTTAAACGTAGAAAATTCAGTATTTAGTGGTCTCATAACTTAGATTAATAAATCAAACAAATGAATGGATATATGTGTAAAAGTGTTTTTGTTTTAGTGCAAAGCTACACAAATGGCTATCTACGTTTTGTACATCATGGGGAACTAAACCTCGGATTTTAACACTGGATGATATATGCATAGCTCAAAACAAGTAATTCAAGTCGAATTTAAGCGATATATATTTTACTTTTAAAACTGAGAAGTAACAAATTATGTACAAAGTAAATTACATAAAAACGCCATCTTACGACAAATTCCATACGTCTTACAAATCTACTTGAGATGAACCTGATAAAAGTACATAATTTATATTTAGTGAAATTTCGTAAAATGATTATTTGTGTTCACAATAACACGATAAATGTATTTCTCAATTTTCCTTCATAAAGTATTTTTTTTATTAAATAGTTAGATGGATATATTTCAGGTATTTCTATTAATGTCTCTCTTGGTGGCAACAATTGCGGTGGATGGTAAAGCAGTCGACAAAACTGAGGACGATCTGAAAGCTGAGGCGACAGGCTATGGAGGTGGTGGTGGTGGTGGCGGCGGCGGTGGCATCACTCTTGGGGTATTAAATATTTTCTTTATGTTTTATATATGTAATTTGAGAACATAAATTCATAAATGACCTAAAACACAGCAGTCGAAAACAAAGTTCATTATTGTAAATAGTTTCAGCACAACATACAAAACTATATACAGTAGTCGAAAACAATGTTTGTTGTTGTAAGTAGTTTCAATACATTATATTAAGTCAGTCTAAAACAAAGTTCATTGTTATAAGTTGTTTCAACACATGATATAAAGCTAGTCGAAACAAAGTTCATTATTGCAAGTAATTTCAACTCGTGATATTAAGCTAGTTCATTGTTATAAGTAGTTTCAACACATGATATAAAGCTAGTCGAAACAAAGTTCATTATTGCAAGTAATTTCAACTCGTGATATTAAGCTAGTTTATTGTTATAAGTAGTTTCAACACATGATATAAAGCTAGTCGAAACAAAGTTAATTATTGCAAGTAATTTCAACTCGTGATATTAAGCTAGTTTAAAACAAAGTTCATTATTGTAAGTAGTTTCAACACATAATATTAAGCTAGTCCAAAATGAGACTTATTATTTTAAACAACAACTACATGTATTGTTATACTGGTGAGAATTTTATCCAGTATTTCATTTTAGACTGTAAATACTTCAATATTATTTATTATTCTGTTCAGAAATTAAATGAACAATAGAAATACATTAACCTACTTTTTCTTTCTTTTTTTACCACAGGTAGCTACTGTAGGCCTTGGTGGAGGAGGATATGGTGGTGGTGGTGGTGGTGGTGGTTATGGAGGAGGAGGAAAAGGGGGTGGAGGTGGTTCTGTAACACTCCTTGCTATTCCATTATCCTTAGGAGGTGGTGGTGGTGGCCGCGGTGGAGGTGGAAAAGGTGGTGGAGGCTACGGATGGTAGATTTAAGGTTTGTTCTCCTTTGTAAAATTATATCTGAAACAATTTACTTCACAATTTGAACAGTTCATCTATTTTTTTAATAACTATGTTGATCAGTGAAGTTATTTTGTATGTTACTGGATTCCACTTTCTTCATTTAAAAATATCCCTTAATACACATATAGCCATTATGTAATTTGTCTACTAAAACTTAATATTATTTACAAACTACAAAACTAGACAACAGCTAATGTGTTTCGAATAGCTATAGTACCAAACCTTTGTTTAGCTAATAGTAAACCAAGATAATTCTAGATTAAAACGTTATAAATATTTATATCTATACCAAACAACTCAGAGATTTTTATCGAAATAATAATATTGCCTTGATGTATAGTTGTAGGACTAAACCAGTGTTTTCAGATGACTAGACTTAGAGAAATGGGTATTAGAATGATTATTCACTATACCAAGGGTAGGAGAATGATTATTCGATATCCCAAGGGTACTAGAATGATTACTCTATATCTCAGTGGTACTAGAATGATTACTCTATATCTCAGTGGTACTAGAATGATTATTCAATATCCTAAAGTTACTAAAATGATTATTCTACATCCCAGTGGTACTAGAATGATTATTCAATATTCCAAGGGCACTAGTATGATTATTCTACATTCAGTGGTACTAGAATGATTATTCAATATCCCAAGGGTACTAGGATGATTATTCAATATTCCAAGGGTACTAGGATGATTATTCAATACTTGTAGAATATTACAATGATGATAAACACGATATAATAATCGTAACCTTCAAGTGAAACTGTTTTATATATGATATCATAATAATAACTCATGAACCACCATAAGCAAACGTTTATTAACGAACTTCATATATTTAAAGAATAATAGAACCAAACTTCCTGCTTTCTATTTATTTTTGGTATTACTTTCCACTTGCTCAATTTCAGATGTACAAACGAATATTATTTTATTCTCGCAGAAAATGGCTACAGACAACTTGAAAGAAACAAGGTAACCTGTGAAGAAAGATGGTGAAAATATATGTAATTCTCTCTTGTGACTCAAGCATAAACAGTGATAATACAAAGTCTCTATGTGAGTGTAATGTTGAGAAGTCAGTGACATAATGTAAAAAAATCAACACAGATTTAAAAAAGGAACAAAATAAATCAGTACGTACTTTTTTTAAATGTTGCAGACTTTCGTTTAAAGTGAATTAACCACGTGTTTAAAAAGACAGACAATGTTTTCTCAAAGTTAACACTGAGATAGTAAAAATCTAACAGATACACAATAATATTTATGTAAAGTCTAACATATACAGAACAAAATAGATGAACATTCTAATATATACAAAACAATGGGGTGTAAAGTCTAATATATACAGAACAATGTGGATAAAAAGTCTAACAGATACAAAACAATGTGGATGTAAAGTCTAATATATACACAACTATGTGGATAAAATGTCTAATAGATACAAAACAATTCGGTTGAAAAGTCTAATATATACACAAGGTTATGGATGTAATGTCTATTGTATACACAACACTATAGATGTAAAGTCTGATATATACACAAGATTGTGGATATAATGTCTATTGTATACAAAACACCATAAATGTAAAGTCTAACAGATACATAACACTACAGATGTAAAGTCTAATATAATCACAATACTTTAGATGTAAAGTCTAATATAATCACAATACTACAGATGTAAAGTCTAATATAATCACAATACTTCAGATGTAAAGTCTAATATAATCACAATACTATAGATGTAAAGTCTAATATAATCACAATACTACAGATGTAAAGTCTTAACAGACACACAACAATATGGATGTAAAGTCTAATATATACACAAGATTATGGATGTAATGTCTACTGTATACACAACACTATAGGTGTAAAGTCTGATAGACACACAACAATATGAATGTAAAGTCTAATATATGCATAATACTACAGATGTATGTTCTAATAGAAACGCAATAGGTTGATTGTTATGAGGAACAGGTACTAACTGTCTCTAAAATAAAAAATGGAAGAGAAATCACTAAAATCTATAAACATCATAAAATTATTGGTGTAGTTTAGATGTATATATATAACAACAACAATAATGATGTCAGTAGGAGCAGTTATTAATTACTAACATTGTTGTGTGACTCTATTGTTAGACGGGCACTTAAGAATTATTCGGTAGATAGAATATAGTCCACTTAACACTAACAAATACGTAATCAGGACAACAGAGGTCGTAGCAATAGTAGTACCAATAACAGTGACAGTAATGATGTTAGTGGGATCAGCTATTAATAATTACGTTGCTGTGCGAGTCTGTTGTTAGACGGGCACTCAAGAATTATTCGATAAATAGAATATAATCCATTTGACACTAACAAACACATTTTATTTTTTGAATATTAAGCTGCCCGGTTAGTATTTCTAAGGTAGGCCTTCTTAGACTTTGTTAATAATTCATATGTAAACTTAGATTCGTCTGAACGCAAAATTCACTTTAAAACGTGCGAATTTATATCTCTATTTTTTATTAGAAACGCAATCTCAATATTCAAACTAACTGACTAATTAATGCACTAGTTCAATATCTACCAGACTTGTAAATTATCTTTATCCTAAATGAATTTATATAAATATGTGTGTGTGTATATGCCCCCCTGATTGAAGAGCTATAAGTTTACGAACTTTGAATATTAAATCTGTGTCTCAATCCTGCAATGGACACAGCACAAATCCCAACGTAGCTTTGCACTAAAACACACTGTTTTTTAAACTTTAAAGAAAGTTCCATATATTAAGGCCACACCATTTGTTAATATTTAGCATGTGTTTAAGGATTCCGCACTTTATGCAAAAACGAAATATAAAGTCCTGTAAGTCGTACTTAAATTTCAACCAACTGTAAAAATAACAGAAAACATGCCCTTTAAAATATATGTATACGATATTCTATTTTAAGCCTAGATTTACAATTTTGACAACAATCACGTGACGAGAAAGCATTGCTATTTCTGTTTTTAAAAAAGGGGGTTTAGCTGTCTGTGAGGGCTTACTTAAATAGCTCGTGAAAGTGTGTTTCTTCCATTTGATCTTAATTACTTGGGGTGTGTATCTACTTCTGTAACATGTTTGAGGCAATGAGTATGAAACAAAAAAATCGGAAGTTGTATAGAAAGGTTATTTACATTTCTTAGAACAATATTATAACTTTTCGATAACATTATAGGAACAGAGGTTCAAGGTTTGGTTTAATTCACATTGTGCGTCACTGAGGTAACCAGAATTGAGATTTTTAACTTCAAGTTCTCTCACGTTAGGTAGGTTTATTTTTACTTTTAAGCTCGGAAGTTATAATAGTCACAAAATATAAATTATAAAACGTATTTATGCATATCGTAATCTCTAGTTTAAAACCAACTTGCGTTTCAATAGCTTGGAGTAATGTCTGAAAACTTTGACAATATTACACTTATTTTTTCATTTCTTTCGTTAGTTATTTAATAGTGTGGTTAAATAATACTATTCCATAGAGGTGTAGTATGTAAATATTTTTACCACCCTTCTTGTAGAATGCTTAGAACAATTAACACATTTCTTTGTATTTCCCTGTTATGCTTGCTTATTAATATTGTCGCATCATTACTACCAGCACACGCTATGTTTTTATCATTTAATACCTTGTAGCAGAAGTAATAAAGTCTGTGTACTTGCCAAATAATATAATTTGATGAGAACTGTACAGCCAATTGTGGGAGAGGGGTGAATGTTTGACGTCTCTACAGCTACGGGGCGGATGCTTGGTGTCTGTTACTGCTGGAAGAGGTGTATTTCAGTATTTATATTACGTGGATGAATATATGACACATTGGACCTAAATCCAATTAAAGTGCTGACAAGTAAAAAAGAAAAACTTAGGGTTAACTCTGTATTCACCTCACTTGTAGTCTTTCTTTATGAGTTCAATGCTATATTAACTTTCAAAAGTGAATCTAAATTATTACCGATTTATATTGTATATATAGTTAATAATTATGTAGGGAATCGTAAGTGGTGTAAAGATAAGTTTAAAACAAACTAATATTTATTTAGCACGTTCTAAACTTCGTGGAACACGTTCAACTTCACCTCGGTTTTGGACTGTAGTGTATACTAACACACATCCAAAACGTATCAATCAGTGAGTTCCCGTAATTTAAATAAAGACTGATGGCTTGAGTTTGTTTCCTATCTCGTCATCGTCAACCCAACCGACTGTAAGAGTGACACCTAAAAGATATTATTTATGAATAAACTCCCAACCAGAAAGCCAGTCTTTCTAGAATGTCAGGACAGGCATAGCCAGGTGATTAAGGCACTCTACTCGTAATCCGAGGGTCGCAGGTTCGAATCCCCGTCACACTGAACATACTCGCCCTTTCAACCGCGGGTACGTTATAATGTTACGACCATTCCCACTATTCGTTGCTAAAAGAGTTGGCAGCGGGTGGTGATGACTAGCTGCCTTCCCTCTAGTCTTGCACTGCTAAATTAAGGACGGCTAGCACAGATAGCCCTCGTGTAGCTTTACACGAAATTCAGAAACAAACAATTAAGAATTTTTTTTTTTTTACAACAAAAACCAGTGGCGTATGTATAAAACCAAACGAGGGACCGAACGGGACTAACAAAATTATAAATTGCTGCCAACAAAAATAAATGAAGAAACATGCAAGTCCACATAACCCACATTTATTTTGTTTTCTTGAACTGTACAAACAAAAGATAAGTTATTTATCGCACTTTATGGTCTGTCTGTACAGAACACGTCAGATATTTCTTATGTTTTAATAGTTTATGATTATACTGTTAGGGGCGGCGTTCACGGTTAATGGTAGCATTGTTACGGGGTCAGCATTTTCGTGATTAATGGTGATATTGCACCAGATTTTAATTTATTGCAACTTTATTAGATATAAAATAAACGTCTCACCTCTGGCTGAAAGATTTGGATTTGTTGGTTTATTCACGTTATATATATTTCATATTTCATGGTCTAACCATTTTAACAGGTGATTTTTTCATTCAGTTTGGTAACATTATGACCCCTCGCCAACCAAATACAGCAGTCTAGAGTATGTTGAAACTTCCCGATGACCGAATCTCTTCAGGACGAACCAACTTCCCTGTGTACGAAAACCAACGGATCATTTTAAATGTTGGCGGAATTAGAAATCAAGTGTTAGGACGGACTTTGGACCGACTGCCACAAAGCCGGCTGGGTCGTTTAAGACAGTGCACCAGTGCCACAGAAATCCTTAAGATTTGTGACGATTATCGCCCAGAAGTGAATGAATTTTTCTTTGATCGCCATTCTGGAGCGTTTAGCGCTATTCTCAATTTTTACCGCACCGGCAGGCTTCATCTAGCGGGAGAAATGTGCATTTTTTCGTTCAAAGATGATCTTGATTACTGGGAAATTGACGAAAACTACATGGAGCCGTGTTGTCTGCAGAGATACAACCAGAATAAAGAATCTCTTCTGGCAGACTTTAATGTTGAACATTCTACGGAAGATAAAGAAAAGGAAAATTTCGGAGGCGGAAGACTTGCCATTTACAAGATGTTTCTTTGGAACCTGATGGAGAAACCAACGTCATCTTTCGCTGCTAGGGTAAGTTCTATCTTGCATGTTCTGCTCTTAATTAAAATGTTTTTAAGTTTTACACATTCAGTAAAATACTGGACTAGGTAAAAATGTCGCACATAGCTTTAATAAATTACTGAAGCGACCATGTTCTGTATAGAAGAATGTTATCATAACTTATATTTCTCATAGGGGCATTGAAACCATAATTTCACAGTAGAAAATCTTTTTAGAAACTTGCAACAAACGAACACCGTCTTGATGGAACGTTCTGTTTTACAGAATTAAAAACAAAAGAGCGCTGCTAAATTAAAAAATAACAATAAACTGCTATTGTGGTCAGTTTTTGGGTCCAAGATTCCTTAAAAAGGATCTATTTTTATAAAACTGTCTTCCAATATCCCAAGTTCATATGTATGTGGCCCATTGTGACCTACTAATTAGCCTGCAGGATTGGAAGATTCGAAGTTCAAACATACTTGAACTTCTAGCTGTGGGAGTGTTATAAAATACAAGTCAATCCCGATAATTGATTTTAAAGAAAGCTACGTAGGCGGTCAATGCTGCTTATTGGTTCCCTTCCTTCTGTTCAGCAGTTTAAAATTTGTGACGGCTTTTTTAACTGTGGGATGCCCCGATCGTTTAGCCAGTATGTACGATGCTTAATTTTAAAATATCAAATTACACAGTACGTATAAACAGTTTATTTTATAAAACTGAGACGTTTCTAAATTATAAAAAATGAAATTGAGTTCCGGTTACAGATGAATAAAAGTAATAAAACTGATATTTAAGCTTTGGCATTGACGCATGTGTAATACGTTAAATCATGCACCATGAAATAAAATATAGTGACGCTTCCAATATCAAAGTATAACGTCAAAATGGCAACCAACAACTTGAAGATATAGCATTAAAGTCTGACCAAGTTCTTGAAAATACCAAAACATGACAACTCAGTTCTTGTGAACATGACACTGAGTTCACATGGTTATTATAGTTGTGCAAGTTTACCTTCAAGCCTACGTACATTGTACAGTTTCTAACAACATAGATAGCCTATTAGGCAGCTTTGTGCTTAAGAACGAACAAATTGATCCATTCCATAAAACTATGATCTTTATTGTACGACAGCAATGTCATAAAAGGCAGTTTGTCATTCAGTGACAATTCTGTAATAAACTGTCACTGTTTACATAAGTTAACACATCTGCTTAAGTATGTCACCTCTGAAAATATTTACAAGATTACTTGGTGTTTTTTAGTTATGTGCAACAACAAACTGAATCAAAATCCATCCAGTAAAATGTATGTCTCCAGAATAGAACCACATGTTACATTTAGTGCAATGAAAATATCGCTTGGTTCTGTTGTCATTTACAAAAGTCTCTAACAAAAGGGAAACTGTGGTAGCTGTGTTCTGAACCTGTGCTTTATACTCGGAGATTTCAAAGTTTTGAGAAAATTAAGTTTGTGTGCTACTTTTCAAGTTAGGTTTCAAACATTCATATTTTAGTTCCGAACTGTATCTAATGCACAGCACGACATGGTG
Source organism: Tachypleus tridentatus (assembly GCF_004210375.1). NCBI lineage: Eukaryota > Metazoa > Arthropoda > Merostomata > Xiphosura > Limulidae > Tachypleus > Tachypleus tridentatus. The sequence continues at coordinate 13,981,092 of NC_134826.1, read as the reverse complement.
ATTGTTTACTTTTAAATTAAGAGGAATAACTGAACCAGTTTGTTTTACTCATAACTAATGTCGTGTTTTAGTTACTTTTGGCTCCATTGTCTTTCTCACTGACATCTTGTTTTTGTCATTTTAGATAGTTCGTTCTCTTTATTAATCTAATATCATGTTTGTATGATTTTAGATTTTTGCTGTGGTGTCCGTTCTCTTCATCATTTTAGCTACCATTGTGCAAATAGTAAACACCATCCCCAATGTGCAGACGAAAAGAAAGGATGGCCATTTTGAAGAAAACTTTTATTTAATGACGGTGGAAGCGGTCTGCATTGCTTGGTTCACCTTCGAGTATCTTCTCAGATTTACGTCATCACCACGTAAGTGGGTGTTCTTTAAGAGCCCGCTGAATATTATCGATTTGATAGCTATTTTACCGTACTACGTTTCCTTGATTCTCATTGGATTAGACAATGACGCGGCCCAGTTTGAAGACATTCGACGAATTGTTCAAGTTTTTCGTTTGATGAGGATCCTCAGGGTTCTTAAACTGGCCCGTCACTCCACGGGGTTACAAAGTTTTGGGTACACAATGCAACACAGTTATAAAGAACTAGGGCTGTTGGTTTTGTTCGTCGCTATTGCCGTTGTACTCTTCTCTAGCCTTGTTTATTACGCAGAGAAGGAAGACCCTAAAACAAAGTTTACTAGTATCCCCATGACATTTTGGTGGGCATGTATCACCATGACAACTGTCGGTTATGGGGACATGTATCCCACCACTCCACTTGGCAAACTGTTGGGTAGTATTTGCTGTATCTGTGGTGTACTGGTTATTGGACTGCCTGTTCCCATAATTGTAAACAACTTTGCTGATTTCTATACAAATCAAGTCCAACGTCAGAAAGCTCTTGAAAGAAAGAAGTCTGTCCAAGTTGCCAAAAATGCTGGTAAACTTCCTCCTTTACAAGATATTGCTTTCTCGGCTTCAACGCCGATTCAAAATCATCTTCGAGAAGCATTTAATTAGTCAGGTACACTACATTAAAATACTTGTATTTGAAATTGCCCAAGGAATATCTAGTTGAAATAGTTTATATTAAAATATTGAAGCATCAATATAACATTTGAATTTTGCACTGTTTATTAAAAAAATGCATGGAAACGTTGGTATTAAATCTATATAAATATTTAAGAAACAACCGTGATTTTAACCGTTTAAAAATACATCTATAAGAAATCTAAAAGTTTCTTCTTGCTTTATAAAAGTCAGTACTAAATTTATTTTTAAGGTATCTCTATCTATCGGATGAATAACGCACTAACTGCTCTGTTCTGGAGGTGTCTGTGATAAGTTAGTGATATGACTAAAGTCACGTTGAACTTGGTAATTCGAAAATCAAGGATTCCCAAAGAACAGGTTTTAGATTTTACGTTCAAATGTATCTTGTATTATAAAAACCTACTTAAAATAACCCATAATTATCTAAAGCGATTTTCTGCTGTGTTAAATTGTAAACATTTGTTTAATACGTTTTTATACTACCTGTGGGTTTACTGAATTCTAAACACAAAATAACCTTTAACAAGTTTTTATATTCTTGTTTAGCTTTACTCTATAAATAAAAAACTTTAACCACGAGTTGTATTTCTGACGTACGCGAGTTTTTGTTTCGCTGATTTTAATAATTAACAAAATCTTTCACTGAAAAACATCATCCTGTATTTACTTATCAAAAGGCATTTGTTTACTTCATGTACTTTAAAAAAGATTTATCTTATATAATCTTTACGCAAACGTCTAATGAAGGAGAAACCATAAAGGCTTTGAACCTGTTAAACATCTAGAAGCAGGTGACGCTGCAGACATAGGTTAGGAATGTTACATCTTTAGCAGGAATAATACATAGTATTATTTACTGGAAACGAAGACTCGCCATATGCAAAAAACAAAAACTTGTTTGTACTCGTGATCCGTGCAGGTGATTTTCTGCAATGTTTCCTATTATAAAGTCTTGCTTTGTAAAACTATACAATTTATCAAAGATTAGCTGCGTTTATAAGTGAATACCAATGAGCGCTTAGAAACCTTGGCAGTGAGTAATATTTGACCAAAACAAATGGGCAGTAGTTTCGATATCATATGTTAACGTGAGAGCGTTGGCCACCCTAACGTCAGCATTCATGATCCTAAACAGTTTATAACCAAGAAATGTCAGATGAGGACAAAACTTTTTTTTTTGTTAGCAGTGTCCGAATAATTAAATCATGTTACTTTAACTTAAAGTAAAATCTAGAACTTGAAAATAAAATCTTTCTTTCATTTTAGAACTGTTTTAACAAATAGGTGTCCAAAACTGAAACGACTCTAGCATCTTTCCTCTCAAATTTGTTGTGCGATCTGCCAACGACTGTCAATATTGATTTTGTCAGGTTGGTCACAAGAAACGTGATGCTCTGAAAATAAGTATTAACCCCCTTACCTATCTTAGCTGGTAATGAGGCCTAGCTTTAATTGTAGCTAGTTAAGTGACTGAACAACTCTTAAACAATATTTTGTCTATAGTATTGTTCGATAATTCCAGTACGTGGTTCACATGGATATGTGCTTTAAATCTAAAGTGCACAGCAGTCCATACATTCCTGTAGAATTAAACTTAATCTTTTAATACAAAGGTTGACTATATTATCTTGCCAGATCATGAAAGTCCAGTCATGGTTTTCCGTGGACCGGTGTCTTCACAACGGCGCCAGAGCAAAAATGATTTGTTGTAACACTGTCATGTCCAAAGCACACCTCTCTTCCCTGTTGCCTTCCATAATCTATCTAATGTAGGTGAACAATTTCCCAACATCAATTTCAATGACATACTTTTGTATGGAATAGCATGAATACCAGTTTCATCCTCCACTTGCTTGAAGTATGAGATAGTTGAAAGGATATGTTATGGAAACAACTTGTACATTTCCTAAAACAATTAGTTTTGGTGGTATCACTGTAGCTTCAATATACAAAATATAGTTCTGATACATGCCATCCCCTTACAATTTTGTATATTTTACTGTTATCACATGATATTCAAAATAATTTTCATATAACACACTCAATCCTTTGAACTTTTAGTATTTCTGCCTTCATAATAATCTACTGACAACTATTTATAACACTGAACCAAGATCCTTCTTTGACTTGTTATTTTTCTCTTTCTCTACAAAAGTACAGAATTATGGATTAGGACTGTGTGGACCTCGTCCATTTTCAAACACTTTCCTAAATTAATAATGCATCAAGTTATTGAAGATTTTGTTGTTTAGAGGATCCTTAATAATACATTCACCACACAACAAAATACAAGCAAAACTACCATTAATATTACACAGGAAATGACCCACTACATAGACTCAATCATTAGTGAATGGTGTAACAAGTAAACAATTTTTAAAATTGGTGTCTTGGGCCATTTTTTTCTAGACGAGCTTACTGTTGTAATAAGTAGTTTAAACACTAAGAAAATAGACAAGATTTTGCAAATTTTATCACTATAAATGCTTAATTTGTAAATCAAAGGATTACCACACATCACTTATAAAAGTAAAAAAAAATCATTTGTCTAAAGGCACTATTAAGGTCATATAAACATCATGTGGTGCTTACTAGAAGTTACAAAACAACATGTGTAAACATCTTTAATTTACAGACTGTCAACAACAATGCATATTGATAAATGTATGTTATCAACAATGTATTTCTGTCAGCTTTGATAATTAAAAAAAATATTTGTCTAAAGGCACTTTCAAGGTCATACAAACATCATGTGGTGCTTATTAGAAGTTACAAAACATGTCTAAACATCTTTAATTTACAGACTGGCAACAACAATGCATATTGACAACTGTTTGTTATCAACAATTTATTTTTGTCAGCTTTGATAACTAAGCCAAAAAATCTTTTAGACTGCCCTCATAAAGCTTGGACAAATAAGAATTCATAAAACATACTTTATATACATTTAATACGTACCACTTGTTTGGCATTAGCAAAGGAACGTAGTCTACGAAACAACAGATGTTACGTACAAACAGCTGTATGCTTACGGAAGTAAAATTAACCTTTAACATCTCTTTACCAGAACTTTAAGTTACATAGTTCTAGAGCTAATGTTACTTATGAATGACATAAATTCCACTTGATATTTTGAAACCTTTATGAGTAGTGAATTATAATGAAACAACTTCTTCATATCTTTACACACTTAGCTCAGCCATTTTTTTTAAGCTTTTCTACCAAATTTTTATGCCTACATACTCTCAAATCTTTGGATACATCGTGAAAAGTTGCTTTTCTTTTTTCTCAAATTGTAACTGAATATGTGAAGACCAAACCAATTATAACAAAATACATGTACAGATATTAACTATGCAGCAATTATTTTAACATTTGTTTATATCTATTTTCTGTAAATTATTATGTTCAGATGCCCCATGCCTAATTTCATGAAGTAAACCTCTATATATATTTTAACTATTGGTGTATTACTGATTATAGTAAATTAAAGGTGTAATTATTTGTAAACTTGTTAAGGTGCAATAAAAGCAAATTATCAAGTGCAATATATTGTGGGTTGTCTCAGCAACATGAACATTCACTTATTGACTCTTGGCTGCCAGCTGTGCAGCATGGCCAAGAAAGTTGTAGAGCAGTTTATGCCACAGTTTTGGGTTATCCAGGTAAGCTGGGTGCCGTCCTTCAGGAATCTCTGCTGCTTGGCTTCTTGGCAACAAACACAACAGTGCTGAATTCTTCCCACGATCGTACTCTCCAAACACTACTAGAGTTGGGGTCTGAAAAATTGAATTATACTAAACTGTAATATCTTCTACCAGAAACCAGTATATTAAAGACAACCTTAAATATTGATTGTGACTATCTCAAGAATCCTACATGACTCAGAAAATGGAAAGTTAAATCTTGGCTGTAACTTTCTTAGGAAATCTACTAACATGAAAAATCACTTTACTTGCTTGGTATGTCATGACATACATTTCTTAAACAGATAAGTTTGCATTTTTAACAGATTACTAAAGAAGGGTTATGAAAAGGTCTCATGATTTTATAACTTTTAGCAACTAAAACAAAATTTTGTGTGTGTGTAAATAAAAACATAAAAAAGGACCTTATGGAATGAAAAACATAAATCAAAAAAGGACCTTATGGAATGAAAAACATAAATCAAAAAGGACCTTATGGAATGAAAATGCACTCAGATATTGCTATAACTTGTCTTCACATGTTATATTTCTTATTTTAGATGATACAAGCTGAAAAAGGACAAAGGTATTATATCTACTGTACTCTAAACAAGGCTTATGTTATTGGGTATTAGATTTATGTAAGGCTTAATGCATATTTTAGACATTTCACTCTAAAAACAACACAGATTTGGTTTTAGTATTCATCAAGACCATTAAAGTTAGAGTTCAATCTGTTTATCGTAACATTCGTTAATTTTACTTTCACTGTACCTTTCAATTCAATATTAAGATTGTATCGGAGAACACTACATATATTAGGGACTTACTAAGAACCAGGCTAATGGTGAAAACAGAAGGCACAGTTACTAATGTCACACTGATAGTGAAATGTGTTTATCTGGAGGATGGAGAGGCACAGTCACTAGGTGTCACACTTATGGTGAAATGTGTTTATTTGGTGGATGGGGAGGCACAGGTACTAATGTTACACTGATGGTTAAATGTGTTCATTTGAGGGATGCAGAGGCACAGTTACTATGGGCTACACAGATAGTGATTTTTTTTTGGGGGGGAGAGACAGTTACTAGTTACGACACTGATGATGAAGTGTATGGAGTTAGAATTGCCTTAACTTCAAGCGTATTCTTACAAATATGGTCACTATATGCAATGTAAAGTATCATTAGCAACCTACAATTCTAAAAGTATGTTTATTTATCAATATTCCTTTCTTACAATCACAAAGAATGTTCATCCATGTTCAAAACATGTTACCTCAAACTACATTACAATTGTATAACTTATAGCTTGTGTTATCCAGTAAAAGTGGTTTGTGTAATATCTAGATTCATCTTAAGTCAGTTGCCATAGAGATCCAACATACCTAGCTTTTTATTAGGTGTTGATTAATCCCAGAAATTCTAAATCAAGATAACACTGGGATCAGAATATCATTTGAGCTCTTCTGTCATTATTTTAGTCTCTTTTTAAGATACACTGCCAAAATTGAATACATACTCACTGCTTGTTTCTCTGAATTTAACAACAAGCGTTTCAAAACAAGAACCACAGAAGTTCAGTCCATCTGAAAAGGACCCCCATCTTTCTTCTCTATTTGGGTTTTATGAATATTGTTTCAGTAACTTCAAACAATTATAAAGATGACTTTAACAACTGGTCTACAATAATTTTTTCAACCTTGAGTACAGTTATATAAATCAACAAAACTTTTTCCCAATAAAAATAGCTTGCTTTAATAACTAAGATATCAAAACTAAGCAAAAAATATCAATTATAAATTATGCTAAAACAAACCATAAAAATTTCTGCATGTCCAAAGAACTGACTCTACTATATTCTCAGGTGCTTATGCTCTAACAGAAAGAGGCTGCAAAGCCATGCGAGGTAAGCCTGCAATATATGTAGTCTACAAACACTGATTTACAACAGAGCCATGCAGCAGCTCCAAGCAATGAATGGCACAAGTATAGCACAATATTTACTTCTCTTCTAATGTTAGCACAGATAAATCACTACTAGTGGATTACACTAAATATATACCTATACTGTTGGCAACAAAGATCCATTATAATGAAATTTACTCCCACTTTTGCATAAAATCAAAAAGGTGTGAAAAAAATTGTACTCCTGCATTACCTTTATATCACAATAACTAGTTTACCTTATTTTTTAAAAAAAATATAGAATAACAACTGATAAGAACTGATAGTGTTCTCTCAAGTTTTCTGATTATCATTGCTACAAATGCTGCCAATTTCATTTCTATAGTTCTCAAAGGAAATTTCTAATATTAATTACCTTTAAAACCATCTGTGAATCTCAATAGATTAAAATCTTTAATTTTTATTGATTACAAACACAGTTTTAAACACAATGGACAAGAACTAGTAAACTGTTCCTTAGAAAAATAACATTGAAATACTGTTATATATATATATATATACACACTGCTGGCCAAAATCTTAAGGCCAATGAATATAAAGAAAAAAATTGCATTTTGCATTGTTAGACTCAACCACTTAATTGAGTACAACTTCAAAAGATGAAAATAATAGAGAGAGGAATTTACATTACACCTCCCACTATGCAAATTAATAAGGCTTATATCTTGTCATTCACATTTTTTTACTAAACAATAACTACCAGCCACCCTAATATCAACTAAGTGTCCACCAACTGTTCTCTATCAGCTACCTAACTCCTAGTCTGTTTAACAGCTGTTCTGTATCAGCTACTTAACTACTAGTCTGTCCAACAGCTGTTCTGAATCAGCTACCTAATATCAGTATGTCCAACAGCTGTTCTGTATCAGCTACCTAACTACTAGTCTGTTCAACAGCTGTTCTGTATCAGCTACTTAACTATTAACCTGTTCAAACAAATCCTACAGGTGTAGCTACACATTCTGGTGTATTGCTTCACTTACCTTAATACAACTTAAGTTTGGAAGTGGAGGTTTCAGGAACTTTCTTAAACTCTCACAAACACCAATCACTTGATCCTCCTGGGTCTGACTAGTGGCACAAGAATGCTTTTCAAGTATACTTGTTCCTACAGGGGCAACTGGAATGTATCCACCCATTTCCTCAGAGTATTTCAACAAATAAGGAAGCGCATATGTACCACTCATACTTGGACTGACCACCACTGGTCGTTTCAAGCCCAAGGCTTTGATAACATGGTTGAGGAATTCACCTTGATCAGATATACCTGCCACTGAAGATTTACCATAACCTGCAAACAGTCAACTGTATAAGTACCAACTATGAAGTACACCATATAAGCACCTTACATACCTGGAACAGTTAGTAGAATACTGTTTTTACTTAATAAGAATCACACTTGCTGATTCAAATGTTTCATAGAGTATACCTCCAAACCTGAGTGATAATTAATCACTCACTATTACCGACTTGGAAGGTCAAGGACATCAAAACAGGTTATCCAAAATCAACTTGAAGTTATAAGAAATATTATAAATATTAATCATAATACCATAAAGTCCATAAAGTTTATTTTGGATTAAAAATTACATTACGTTTATCAAAATAAATCTTGCATAATGAACTAGATTGCTGAATTTCAAGGAGAAGAATGAAATTTAATCAAATAATGATTAGGTATAATAATATATCACTTAAAAGTAAATACTGGTAAACTAAACACTACTTGTACTCTTGATCAGAAAGAAATATATCTTTACTGTGTGCCACAACATTTATATATCTATCTTATGGAAATATATATGTTTTCAAAGTTGAAATTCTATTAAAAGGCAAAACAAACTTGCTTATGGAAATCAAAAATCTTACGTAAGTTCAATACATGAAAGATTTCAAATTGTAAGTAGAGTATACAATATATTACTAGTTTACAGGCTGTTCAGTGTGTGTAGAGTTACATCTATTTGTCTACAGGCTGATTAGTGTGTGTGTAGAATTACATCTTTGTTTACGGACTGATCAGAGTTAAAGATATACCTTTTAAATCTTTTCTAAACCACTTTTCCAGTAATTTAATTTTTACAATACAAGATTTCCTTAATATTACATGTTTTATTAGTCGTAAAAATGCCAGGGTAACTGCCCTGGAATTATCTGTAGTTATGAGCATGAAAGGTAATTCACGTCTATAAATGTTATCCTTAAAATCAATGAAAAGTTAGTTAAAAATGTTTAAAACTTATGTTTATGACAGAGAAACTTTGATTCTGTATTGCTCCCTAGCAAATAGCAAAATTAGTAATTGTAACTAACATAACAGAAGCTATAATATTTACCCTGTGACTCTGTGAATAGATCAAAATAGAAATAAAATGCTGCACAATTTTGACTCCTAATGTTCTAAAGCCATCATACATACCAGGTATATCTATAGCAACAGTACGATAGCCCATTGCAGCCAATATTTGTATGGTGCCCAGATGGAGCCACGTCTGTGAAGAAAATGCAGCACCATGCAAAAGGAGTATAGAGATGTGGGGACTGGACTCGCTTTCAGGTTGAGCTTCACGATAAAAAACTTGAATATTCTGGATGATTAAAATAAAAGAGACCTATACAAGTGTAATGTTTCATTTAACCCAGAATTACTGGTTGAACCTGAACAATCTTATCAGTTTTTCTAAATTATTTATGTAACAAACTGACAGCCAATCAAAGACTTTCTTTATTACAGCTTACAAACACCTAAAATATTTAAATGAAAATACAACAGATATTGAATTCCATTATTCAAAGTTTGTAGTGCATACTTAGAAAAACAACACCCTATAACCCCAGAAAATAATACATTTTGTTACAAATAAGATTTCACCATTGTAATAGCTCTCTTTCTTACACAAAAAATTTTTATTTGTGTATTATACTAAATAAATGTTATCAAATATAAATCTGTAAATTGTTTTGAGTTAAAAATTAAAATAGATTCAGAATTATGATCTTTAATTAAATCAGATTTAATTTAATTTAAATTTAATATGCAGGTGTGTGGTAACTGAACTTGTAAGTGTTCAACAGTCTGGACAGCGTTAACATAACACACAAAACAAACAGTAAATGGTTTGATTACCTTTACTACCTGTACAGAAAACAAATGATAAACTATTTAAGTTACTGTAGATTTTGGTAAACGAACCTCCTTTTCTTGTTCAAAGGTTTATTTCCTAAAATAACAAATTACTTGACAGAATCTGTAGCAGTTTGGATTGGAGAGAATTTACCATAGAGAACTAAGAAGAACTTGTACTTTAGATTGAGAACAGTTTACTGTACAGGGCTGAAAAGACATGCACATTTTGAATTGGAATAACTTAGAATTTAACTACATTTCTCCATGTATTGCCAATAGAATAATTTTCAAGAACTATAATTTACATACCATTCATTTGAACAACTGTATGGTTTATAAGATAACTTGATCGCTCACGATAAATAAAATATTCAGCATGATGTATGCTACAATGTAATAAAGAGTCAGAGTTAACTTACATCAACAGACAAGACATTTTCTTTGACCTTTATGCTACCAGTTCTTTTGACACCGTTTCTGGTATCTCCTGAGACTTCAGATCCACATGCTTCCAAAGTTAGAGGTTGAGGGTCTTTTGCCTCATCTTTGGATCCAGACCAACCTATGGGGTGAGGAATACTCTTAGGGTCAACATCAGAAGGCCAATAGAGCAGAAAAGCAGCAGCAAGCCACAAGGGTATGGAGAGCAGGCCCGTCATCACTATCTGTCGGCCTGGTAGAGTGACAAAGAATATTGATGGGGGGAAGACAAAAGCTGTTGTTTAATTCTTTAAATGGAAACACGACAAGGATGGTAATGATAATACGCACAGGCAAGTTGGAATAGATAATAATAATACACAAGAAATATGGCAAGGATGATAGCAATAAACATAGGTAATAACAATAATACATAAGAAATATGACAAGGATGATAACAATAAACACAGAAAAGTTGTCATAGATAACATAAGAAATATGACAAGGATGATAACAATAAACACAGAAAAGTTGTCATAGATAATAATACACATGAAATATGGTAAGGATGATAACAACAATAAACATAGGTAAGTTGTCATAGATAATAATACACATGAAATATGGCAAGGATGATAACAACAATAAACATAGGTAAGTTGTCATAGATAATAATACACATGAAATATGGCAAGGATGATAACAACAATAAACATAGGTAAGTTGTCATAGAAATATGGCAAGGATGATAACAACAATAAACATAGGTAAGTTGTCATAGATAATAACAACAAGAAACATAGGATGTAACAATAATAAACATAGGTCAGTTAGATAATAATACACATGAAATATGGCAAGGATGATAACAACAATAAACATAGGTAAGTTGTCATAGATAATAATACACAAGAAATATGACAAGAATAGTAACAATAATAAACTCAGGTAAGTTGTCATAGATAATATTACACAAGAAATATGGAAGGATGATAACAATAAACACAGAAAAGTTGTCATAGATAATAATACACAAGAAATATGACAAGAATAGTAACAATAATAAACTCAGGTAAGTTATCACAGATAATAATGCACAAGAAATATGGAAGGATGATAACAATAAACACAGGTAAGTTGTCATAGATAATAACAATAACACACAAGAAATATGGCAAGGATGATAACAATAAACACAGATAAGTTGTCATAGATAACAATAACACACAAGAAATATGGAAGGATGATAACAATAAACACAGATAAGTTGTCATAGATAATAACAATAACACACAAGAAATATGGCAAGGATGATAACAATAAACACAGATAAGTTGTCATAGATAATAACAATAACACACAAGAAATATGGAAGGATGATAACAATAAACACAGATAAGTTGTCATAGATAATAACAATAACACACAAGAAATATGGCAAGGATGATAACAATAAACACAGATAAGTTGTCATAGATAATAACAATAACACACAAGAAATATGGAAGGATGATAACAATAAACAGAGGTAAGTTGTCATAGATAATAATAATAATACACAAGAAATATGACAAAGATGATAACAGTAAACACAGGTAAGTTGTCATAGATAATAATACACAAGAAATATGACAAGGATGATAACTATAAACACAGGTAAGTTGTCATAGATAATAATACACATGAAATATGACAAGGATGATAACTATAAACACAGGTAAGTTGTCATAGATAATAATACACAAGAAATATGACAAGGATGATAACTATAAACACAGGTAAGTTATCATAGATAATAATACACATGAAATATGGCGAGGATGATAACAATAATAAACTGAGGTAAGTTAGTAAGGAAGATATTAATAAACACGCGGGTAACTTGGTGAGGATCATATTAATAAACATGCGGATAACTTAGTGAGGACCATATTAATAAACACATGGATAAGTTAGTGAGGATCACACTAATAAACACGTGGGTATGTTAGTGAGAATGATATTAATACTCACACAAGTAATTGGCAAAGATAATATTAATCAAATCATACAAGAACATCTTTATCTGCTTATCAAAGACTAGAAATAGCTCTAAATTATTTTCAATTGCCTCTACTGTATATGTTGAAGAGATATACATTATATCTTCAAGATATCTGTGTACACATTAGGTATCCTAGATGTATTTTCTATATATTGAGGTTACCTGTATAAACACAAGATATCCTGTATGTACTTTCTTTGTATATATTCAGATTAGCTCTCTACACAAGATACCTTACATATATATTATATATATATATATATATATCAATTTGATGTTAACACATTTCATTCATTATCTTTTTATTCATAAAGAAGGCATGTAACACCCTAGTAAAGACTAGTCACTGAAAAGAACAAAATTAGATCAGTTACCTCACATATTCACATTGCTTCTATAAACAATATGAACTAAACACAGAGATGTGTTTGTTTTCCTAGAAAGTAAGTATTGTTAATTCACAAATCACTACCAAGAATGTAGGGTTGGTATCTATATGTATTGTGTTTTACACCACACATTAATAATGTTTTAAATTCAATAAAATTATTTTAATTTGTACAGTGTACATACATATATAAAAAAACTAATTATATGAATGAGTCAATACAGTTGAGTATTTGTTTACATACATTCTTAAACAGCTGAATTAACCTGTAAATGTTATTTTAATTTCATTTTACTGTTTTGAGTGACAAACAATCTCAAAAACCTTAAAGGCAGATCAATTGGTCTATCACCTTCCTTTTCTTGCATTTTTCTCAGTTCATTTGTATTGAAGGCTGTGTGCATTGACCTAAGGCTAGTAAAGAAATCAGTCTTTTTACCCTGACACTGCTACTAGGTGTAAAGGGCAAAGTAAGAATTGTAATTTATTTCTTCTCTGTAAGTTACAAAATAATAAAAAGATGACCTAAGAAGGTCAAAACATTATTCTCTGCTTTATTAGTAAAAGTGTCAATTCCCATACCAGCCTACCTGAGATACATTTTCACTTTAAGCAGGTTTCTCATCATCAATGAATTATCACACGCTGTTCTCTCTGTACTCTATCTCTGTTACACACTCACACACATTTAAAGTAATAACTACTTCAACATATTTTTAAAATTGTATTTTTTGGGAAATTTACATAAATCATTTATGAACTCATGTATGCAATTAACAGTTAAGATTTTTAATTTATGTTGCACTGAATAACACAAGAACATTCACTGATGATTTACACTGAACTGTCTTTATCATTTATGTCCAATGTCATTGAGATAGATGATTAATGTAAAAATAGACTAGGTTTTTTCTTTTATATGTTTGTTTCCATTGTAGTATATTATGTCTTCATATGTAGAGACAGTAAATTTAAATGCATTTAAGAAAAAGTTCGGTACGTATATGAATTATAATGTTTTTAAAGTTAATATAATTTAGAGTATGGAAAAGCCAATAGCTCTCATTTGTCCCAAAACGCTGTGTTATAGTAAGCCTTTATTAAAAGCTAGATGTATATAAATTCATTTCTAGGTTTCAGCCTGGTGTACATAACATGTATAGAAATTTTATCATCACACTGAAAAGAATGCGAAATGGATTTTTCATTTCCCACAAACACAAGTGCGGAACTATCTCAGAACGGCTGACGATGACCTAGGAGGGTCGAAACGTTGTTCTCTGCTTATCAATAAGTGTTACTACCCATACTAACCGTTCTGAGATACATTTGTATTTCAAGTGGATTTCTCGTCATCAAGTGTAGAACACTCATTTATAACCTCAAAACCATTTTGCTTTGAATTTCATCCATTAAACGTAATCAGGTAAAACTAACATAAAGAAACTTTACACAACGTATAACTGTAAAGTCGTACTGATACGCCACATCTTGTGTTAGGTTTCGTTGGACGTATCTGTCCTCCACATACATATAAAATTTTATATGGTCTAAAAGTTTACAATCTTACTTTATTATACCTGTTGCCATGACTGCTTTAACTTTCAATCCAATTACACCACACAAATTCCAGTATCGATATACGATATAATACACTTTTTTTTTTAATCAATCCACAGACTCACGAGTTCTCTTTCT
>NC_134826.1:13908770-13966217 GCF_004210375.1 Tachypleus tridentatus | reverse complement strand
ATGATATAAATACTACATTTAAGAGGAATACAAAGTCCATAAGTGCAGAAACCGTAAAGCTTGCTAATCTTCCCATAGGATAAACTTATAATCATCTCATTTTAAAAAATATATTTTGAGCTGCTGATGACAACCTCCCTGTTCAGTGTAATTAGATCATAAAAGTATTTTATAAGAGAACAGCAATACGACTACCAGAAAGATGCGACAAGGAATCTAGTATGTTCAGAAATGAAAATAATAGAAATTTCCGTACAAAATACCTCACTTGTAATGCTTATATATACATTTGCCTATTATTCTGTTACTACAATATATATTCTCTTCAAAATCATTCAACTAGTATGTTTATTTCAAATATCATATTACATAGTGGTTAAAATCTGTTATCTTGCAATTATTTAGTTTTTAAATTAATTAAATGTGTTAATACTTGTTTTACTACAATCACATTTTACATGACAATTTTTTCAAAATAATTTTATTCATTCATTTAAACCTGTTTTGGAGTCTTAAAATAATTTATATATGCAAAAAAAAAGTTTCCTATTTGTACTTATATTTCACACAATTAAAAATCAATGTAAAAACTATGTTCCAAAGTTAATGCATGTATGCATACAGTTTTCTTAACTAAAATGTTTAATATATGAGCATATTGTCTATTACTTCATTCTGTTTTAAAATGCTTTGCATTATCTATGAATTTGGTACTTTATTAGTTACTTTGAGAAAAATGGTAATTATCTACAGTACAGTTGAAAATGATTTTTATAGTTTTTTTAGTATGCATTTAAAACAAGAATTTTTAGCAGGTTATTTTTAAATAATACTTTTCATAAGTCTTTTTAACACATTTTATATATTTTTCATATACCACAAAAAGAGATTTCCTATGTCAGCATTTCCAAAAATTGAAAAAGGTGGGAAGGGCCATCATATTTGATTCATTAAATGTATCAATATTTTAGCAAATGAAAAATATAGGATGTTCTTATTTAATATTTTAGCATGTCAATACTAGTAATCTGAGTTCCCAATTTGTAAGAAACTACAGACTTTGTATGTGGATATAACAAACATCTAATCTGAACCAATGCTGCACACAACATGTAAAAATCAGTGTTTAGGATGTTTTTTATATTTACTTTTAAATGAAAATTAATACATAATACTAAACTCCGATACCAAACATACTGACATACATTCATAAAGTAGTTCAATAAAATTGTAAATGTAAGCCCCCAAACATAACATGGCCTTTAACCTATACGTTACAATGTGGTGCACATGTACTTAGGTTACTACATCCAAAAGTCTCTATAAAATGACCTCTCTTAACCAGTATTTTGCAAAATAGTCACATTTCAGTTACAATAAATTTTATATGTACATACATTACTATTTACAAACAAGTTCTTAAACTTTTTAAAAAACATGACAGTAAATAAATAGTATGGCAAACAATTATATCTTCTAGTTATGAATAGTTTATTCATATGCTGCCAATCTTTCCACTGTTTGTTTACAAAAGATTTGCAATCCTCACTAAATATGGGACAGGGCCTTTTAAATAAAATTTTGCACACAGAGAATGCAAAGTGAAATAATTATATTTAGGTTGTATACATACATTTGAAATAGCCAGAAAAATCATAATTAACAATATCAATACCAGATAATTCTGCTATAATTTATCACGCTTAGCAACTAAGCTGTATTTGAGTCCAAAACAACATGAATAATTGAGCAGATGAAAGACTCAACCTACTCCCTTGAAATAATTTCAAAAGAATGAGATGACATTGATACATTTTAAAATCACTGAGAAAGACTAGGGGAAAATTCCAAGATTTTGATTTGTTATTCTCGTCACTGTATATAATGGACCGTTTCCAAAAAATGAAGAGAGTAGGGCCATTGTGTTTGATCCAGTACATGATCACTATCTCAACAAACAGAAGAAAACAGGTGATTATTTTATATTCTAGCTTGTAAATATTGTAATTTGAGTTCCTAATTCATACAAAACTATATTTTATATTTTGACATCACAAACATCTAATTTAAGCCAGTGTTGCATTAAACATACCATGTGACAAATCCCAATGTTTAGATGTTCTCTTAATACTAACTTTTAAATTAAGAAATGAAATGATGTGCAATATAGAAAATAAAAATAGTCTTACTGAAAACACGTGTGAAATATATTTAGAGATTACACAAATAATGAGATTTTTAGAATGAAAGTTGTTTTTAATCATAATATAAAGCCACTTTGCTCTCACACTAATAATGAAACAGACTTAATCTTTTTATAAATAAACCTTTACGAAACTAATTCACTAAAAAAAACTAATTTTTGTGTACAAAAAATTTGTAATCCTTACTAAATTTCCATCAAATTTTGTGAAGATACACATTTTGTATCAAAAGTTAATATATACACTTAACATGTGCAAAAGTGTAGACAAACTCATATACGAGGGCTGTTCAAAAAATACATGGACTGTTTGAATTGTGCGGCTCCAGTTGGTTCCAGGGGAATCCACTTGGTGTCGTTAGGTTTGCACAGATCAGCTGATTACGATGCCATTTCCCGATTGCAGATATCTTCATTTGTGTATTAGCTACGCGGTTTTAAGTGAAGTGCGATTTTTTTCGTTTGGCAGATTTCAGAATGAATGACCTGAAGGAGCAACGACTTGCTGTGAAATTTTGTGTTAAACTTGGAAAATCTGCGACTGAAACTTTTGCTATGCTTAACACGACTTACGGTGATGTTGCTATGAAGCGTGCGGCATGTTTCAAGTGGCATGAACGCGTTTTAAGGATGGTCGACAGTCCATTGAAGATGATGGCGTCCTGGACGTTCTTCCACGTCAACAAAATCAACACCCTGGTGCGAGCAAATCGACGTCTGACTGTCAGGGAGCTTGCTGAAGAGTGTGGGATATCAGTTGGATCTTATTACGAGATTTTGACTGAAAAATTGAAGATGCACAGCGTTGCTGCGAAATTCAGCCCTCAGAACTCTTGAGTTTTTGGCCAACACTCGATCACTGTTCTTCCCCACCCCCCCTACTCACCTGACCTTGCTCCTTGCAATTTTTTCTTGTTCCCCAAACTCAAAAGACCCTTGAAAGGAAAAAAGATTTGAGACGATTCCGAGATTAAGGCAAATCACGACGAAGGAGCTGGAGGACATTACAAAAGAAGCATACCAGGACTGTTTCAACAAGTGGAAACACCATTCGAATAAGTGTGTGCATTGGGGAAGAGAGTACTTTTAAGGGGTCCCAGACCTGTAACTTCTAAATAAAGTACATTTTGTTTTATGACGTCAGCCCGCGTATTTTTTTTAACAGACCTCGTATATTATGCTGAACCCATTGTGAAAGGGTTAAGTAACCAGATAGTTAACAGTAACTGTTGCTCACCAGTCGCATTTCTTTTGTATTTTTGGGACATTATTTTAACTGATTATTGCAAAATTGAAATCAGTATTAACTGGAATCACTAACTTTGATTAATCACCATTCATAAATAATAAATTACTTTATCCACCTCTAAATAATCGTAGGGCCCATGCCCCACAAAACTGAAGATTCAGACTTGGTATGCTGTATTAGCATCATTCACAACAAGATTTTAGTATACGCATACAATGAAAATACCAACTCTGAGACTACCTAGACCATTTCCATGACAAAAAGTAGTATATGCTTTGTTTCAAATGATAAGAAATTATTAGCTAATGATATACAAATATTGAACTTTGTTGAGCTCCGTGATCATAATTGAACAGTTGCATTTGGTTTCCCTGCATTTTTTTTGTACCAGATAGAGGATTTGCAATTTAATAGGATCACTTGCTTTATGAGCTGTCTGGCTACAGTCCTTGAGGATCTACAAACCTTGTAAAAAGTCATCAATATCAATATTAATTCTATCCATTCCAGTGATATTTTTATACTAGGACAGTTTGAAATCTGTGCCCCAAATTTTATCTAGGCCTATTATGACAAACCCACATTATACTTTATTTCAGATGTGTTCAATCATGGTCTCCTTATCAAAAAAAGGACACTTTCGCTTATTAGAAAGGTTACAGAAGAAGCATAGTAGGATTTTAGAAATGGAATGGTTACCTTACAGTGATCAGTTAATATCTCTTACTTCCTCTTGAGACAAAAAGAACAAACAAACAAAAAAGAAGTAATTTCACTAAAGTTTAGTACATTATCCATGGGTCTCATCCAATACATTCTAAAATTGTGTGCATGTGTGTAAAATCAACTATTCTGAAGATATTAGGATAAGGAAATACAATTTTACAATAAACAGGCTAGGCCATAATGCATCTTAGAATGACTGGTATGAATATTGACACTTATTGATAAGCAGGGAACAACATTTTGACCTTCCTAGGTCATCATTAGGTTAACAAAGTTTGCAAAATTTTCATACTTGGTCCTACTTCTCAATATTAAAATTTGAGACCATCTACAAATTCCACCACTGTTTTATAAATTTAGTTTACAATATTATAATTTTATGATATCTATATTATTGTTATTACTGCTATTACTATACTGTGATCAGTCAATGAATAAGGTCTCAGATACAAGTAAGAGTCACTTCAGTCTGGCATCTCTATTTACAAGCTTCAATTTACCTGTATATAAGGAATTTCTTTAGAAATTCAGCAAGTAATCCATACAATTTAAGATGCAAGCAAAAAAAAAAAAACAATAAATGCAAAACAGAAGTCAAATCTCTGCACTAAAGCCAAAACAATAAATCAAAACCATAATGAAGTGTCCAGTCTTCTTTATTATATAAATAACCACTTGGCCCAAAGATGTATGGGTATCACTTTTATCTTTTATCTCATACAAAATTAAGTCATAATACATACATATTACACTCACTAACAAAGCACAACATAATATAATAGTAAAAGTATCTGAATTGTCAACAATGGCCAAATTATATATTAACCAGTGTAAAGCTCATGTTGCTTGGTGTTTTATGGCACAAAGCAACTAGGTATCTGCACCATAAAGCTCATCTTACAAAAATATTTCCGCATTTTTCCAACAATACTTAGCGTTGGCAGCTCATTACTACTTTATTAGAAAAGCAGATACTACCATGTTCGACGTCTCTAGCTTAAAAAACTAAACTTATACCTTTTACTTTACGTAGTCCTACATAAATATTTTAAAAAAATTACAATTTCTAAAATTACTTCTAAGTTAGTGTGGTGTAACCAAATCTGATATAAAACAAAAGCGTAAAATTATAAGTAAGATTTATATGTACATGGATTTATAAACAAATATGTATTTGCGTATTACTAATAAACTATTTAACACTATTACTACAATAAACACTACACTAGGCCTAACTTTTAAGCCTAATAATCTACCAACCTAGCATCTTCAAATTCTACGAAAGCAAACGGGGGGCCTCGCCTGTTCTTTAAATCAATAAAATTTATTTTTCCAAATTTGTAAAACAAGTCTTCTATATCTTTGCTTCGAATGTCAGGAGGAAGGTTACCAACGTAGATTCTACTATCGTTATTGCGGTACGACATGTTGAATATTTTAGAAAAATCTAAACTAGATGAAACTTGCACAAGACTCAACACCAACACACTATGTTTGCTGAACAATTTCACAATCGCGTTCACGCAAAATTGCCACTTCTGCTGCGTCTTCCGACTATTTCCGAAGTGGTACAAGTCAGTCCGAATGTATGGAATTGTGGGTTGATAGAAGCTTGTTAGAAGAAACATTTTCAGCAAATGATGAAGCAAATCGATAGGTAGATGTCCAATCAACGTTTTCACTTTTAACCGCAAAAAATGAGCTGCAGATCACTGAAAAGAAGTTCATTTTGCTCGTTCAGATCGACCGTTGTGTCACGTGCGGAAAATCGCGGTAACAGTGGAAAGCAGTGTTCGTAGAGCATAAGTTGTGGTTTGATCTTAGTAGTCAAAGTTACAGCAGCGGTTATTTCTGAACTTCGTAGATAGCCCTCGTGTAGCTTTGCGCGAAATTCAAAAACAATTTTTTAACTTTTACACAGGTAGGTTCAGGTTATATTTTCATGTAACCCAAGTACAGATCGCTAGAGTTAATTGATATTTAAATCAATATTTTCCACTCATATTTAATGGTTGCGTTAACTTTAATTTTCTGAAAATTCAAGGGAAGTAAGTTAATTAAATTATTTAAATTGGAGTTACTATTACTGACAGTTGTTTATTTTATGCACAAGTTAACCTTATTACTTTATTTTACAATTTCTAACTTTTCATGCCTAATTTATCATCTTCAGCATCCCATTGCTGCTAGTAGGACCTTTGTTGTATAATGCATTAATAGTAATGATAATAATAACATGGTGAACTCTGAATTTTCCTTCTATTCTTGTTCAAGTTGTAAATATCAAATTGTTGACGTGTCATCGTCTATGTAGCGCCTAGAGCAGGTATATTTTTACAAAATAAATAATAAGAATAATATAACTTTTTGAGATCTGAAGCTTGATCCTTGTATGAAAATGTTTTAGATTTAGGATATGTGATATGTCCTCAGCATCAGGTGTATGTTATGTTTATTTACAGTAGAAAGAGATAAGAATAATTTGTTATAGATGAGTATCTGTCCCAGAGTATTTGAAATGTAGTCATTGGTGAAATGAAGAATTTCTGTGAGTTTTTCAAAGTTTAAGCTCTCCATCGTCGGAAACATTCTTCGAAAATAAAAATCCCCTTGCACTTATGATGATAATAGGACAAGTGGATAAAAGTTTAAGATGTGAATAATACAGGCTAGAATTGAGATAAGACCGTTTTGTTTTCCTTACTGGGTGGTTTGCTTATGGACTGATCTGGTGTCAGTAGTAAAGTCCGAACTTAAAAGTAATGGCGTTGTTGATTTACTTTATAAAGCACCTTGAGTTAAATTTTATTTCTTGCTTAGGGTAGGCGAGTAAAATGGCCTTACAGGACCCCTTGTTGTCTCTATATTATATTAGCTTGATTCACTATTATTTCCTAGTTTGTTCGTTTTTTTTGTATGGACGTTTGACAGTTTGTTTAACAATGTGCTGGCTTTTTCTACCATTTCAGTTTTTTCACAATTAAATTATTTTAATCTTATCCAGTAGTAAACAAAAACATTTTTTCAGTGCATAATAAAACATAGTTCAGTTAAAATATAGCTACGTGCAAAAATGACAAATTCAGTTATAAAACTGTTCAACAAAATGGACTTTTCCTCATAATATATGTTAGCAACTTTTATGACACATTTTTCTTGTTAATAACAGTGTAAGGAGTTTGCCTAAGGTGTTGTGTTTGTTTTACTTGTATATTTCTTAGTTTATGTTTGATAGTAATGTGTTTGTAATATGATATTATAGTATAGAAAATATATGTAAAAACAGCTGGTTTGGGCTGAGAAAAAAATTTTTATGTAGAGAAGCGAACAACGATTTGACCTTCGGTCATCGTCAGATTCACAAAGAAAAAAAAAAAAAGAGGTAAATGACCGATAGCTGACCAAATGTTTGAAAAGGGTTGTGTAACTGAGTGTAGGAATGTAGAGGGCATGCTTAGATGTTTGATTATATTTATTAATATAGGTATAAAGGTGTTCCTTTGTATTGGTTTATTTTGGGCTTGAGTTGTTAAGCTACCAGTCAGTTACCTCTTTCTTTTTTTGTGTACCTGACGATGACCAAAGAAGGTCGAAATGTTGTTCACTTCTCTACAAGTGGGTTTTCTCGTCATCACTAGATATTATAGTTTATGAGAATTTGAATCATTGTCATTATTGGCCGAATATGGGTTTCCTCTAAGAAGAATGTGTAGATCTCCATGAACAATCTTTTTATACCTGAAGTAAGCTAATGAAAGATTTGTAAAGATTAATATCAGTAAAACAAATTTGCCTAATAAAGCATTTACAACAACAGTTATAGAAATAAGTTGACACATTTCCTATATTAGTTTACAAAATAAAAAGTTAATTTCTGATCAAAATATCCAAGGAGAAATAAAGTTATTGAAAATGAAAATCTTGACTGTGGCAGAGTTTGAACGTGGCAGAATTGTCGAGCTGCAAAAGCAAGGTCTCTCAGCGTGCCATCGCTGGTGAGCTTGGGCGTAGTAAAACTGCTGTTGCAAATTTCTTAAAAGACCCGGAGGGATACGGAACGAGGATTTCATGTGGTCGGTCCAAGAAAATTTCGCCGGCGTTGAGCAGGAGGATTCGACAGATAATCCGGCAAAACACCAGCCGATCGTCGAACCAGATTAATGCTCTTACGGACGCAAAATGCACCTCAAGAACAATAAGACGGCATCTACGTCTTCTTCTTCTTCAAAGGCCACGCCTCCTTCCACACCACGAAACAGCTCGGTTACACTTTGCTGAGAAGCACCAAACATGGGATGTAAAAAAATGGAAAAGGTTTTGTTCTCTGATGAGACAAAATTTAACCTGGATGGTCCAGATGGCTTCCAACGTTACTGGTACGATAATAATATCTCACGGAATCATTTTATACACGACACAATGAAGTAGGTTCCATCATGATCTGGAATGCTTTCTCCTTTTATGGAACAATGGAGCTTCAGGTTATGCAGGGGCGTCAAACAGCAGCTGGCTACATTGCCATGTTGGAGAGAGCATCCTTATTGACTGAAAACCCTCGCTTGTGTGGAAATGACTAAATCTTTCAGCAGGACAACGCTGCAATCCACAATGCCAATGTCAGGACAAAGAACTTTTTCATGGCAAATAACGCGATTCCTTTGGACCATCCAGCGTGTTCTCCCGAACTGAACCCCATTGAAAATGTTTGGAGGTGGATGGCAAGGGAAGTCTATAGAAATGGACGTCAATTCGAAACAGTGCTTGATCGTCGTGAAGCCATCTTCCCTATTTGGAATAACATTCCAGCCAGCCTTCTGCAAACACTTATATCGACCATGCCAAAGCAAATGTTTGTAGTTATTCGCAATGACGGCCGTGCAATTTAAAACTGAGATCTCTTGTTGGGCATTTCTTACCCTGTTTAGGACTTCTTTTTGGTATTATGTTAAACTTTTGGCCAGCTAGTATTTGTGCTAATTTCATAGTGTTCACATTTTCCCTATAAAATGCTACAAAGTTTTTAATTTTTTTTACCTTTTCTTATTTTCATCTTTCGAAGTGCAACTCAAATAAGTGGTTGAGTCTAACATCGCAAAATGCATATTTTTTCCTTATGTTCATTGGCCTTAAGATTTTGGCCAGCAGTGTATGTATACAGATAACATTACTTTGTGTACTTGACAACCTAAGAGAAAATTCGTTAACCACCTGGTCCATCGGAACTTGTAACTTAGTTAAACTTCATACACCTCAGACTGTAAAACACATTTGTTGATTTTTAAAATATAATAAAATCATTTTAAATATAATAGATAAGTACGTTAAAGAACTTAATCTTTAATGTCAAAGAATCAAACTTAAAGTAAATTTGAATTTATTTCAGAAGAATGGACTGTATGTTCAAATTACAATATACATAACCATATATTTATCCGGGGTTCACTATCTAGTTGATCTATATTTTATGTATCAGTAGATTTGCTGTTTAATTAGGTGCACATATAGAATATTTTTATGTTTCTCTAATCACTTGTCCAGCGTGACTTAGAAATTAAAATAGGTTCGCAGTTCGAATTATGTTACTGTAAATTTAATCTCTTGATTTTTCAGGCTGAGAGTTCGGTGAAATCACGTAATTCGAGTACAGTAGCTCGTACGTTTGTATGCTGTAACGGTATTCAACATCAATATCTATGCTGTAACAGTATCCAACATCAATATCTATACTGTAACGGTATCCAACATCAATATCCATAGTGTTACAGTATCAAATGTTTATATCTATTTTATAACAGAATCCAACATTAATATCTAATAAAATCTATATGTGTACTGTAACAGCATCCGACATAAATATCTATATTCTAACACTATCCAACATCAATATCTCTACTGTAATAGTATCCAACATCAATATCTATATTGTAACGGTATCCAACATCAATATCTATGCTGTAACAGTATCCAACATCAATATCTATGCTGTAACAGTATCCAACATCAATATCTATGCTGTAACGATATCAAACATTAATATCTATACTGTAACAGTATCCAACATCAATATCTATGCTGAACGGTATCCAACATCAATATCTCTGCTGTAACGGTATCCAACATCAATATCTCTGCTGTAACTGTCCAACATCAGTATCTGCAACATCAATATCTATCATGCTGTAACGGTATCAACATTAATATCTGCACTGTAACGGTATCACGGCATTAATATCTATACTGTAACAGTATCCAACATCAATATCTACACTGTAACGGTATCAACATTAATATCTATACTGTAACGGTATCCAGCATCAATATCTATGCTGTAACGGTATCCAACATCAATATCTATGCTGTAACGTTATCCAGCATCAATATCATCAATATGCTGTAACGGTATCCAACATCAATATCTATGCTGTAACGGTATCCAACATCAATATCTATACTGTAACGGTATCCAACATCAATATCTACGCTGTAACGATTATCCAACATCAATATCTGCGCTGTAACGGTATCAACGTCAGTATCTATACTGTAACGGTATCCAACATCAATATCTATACTGTAATTGTATCGGCGTCAATATCTATGCTGTAACGATATCAGGCATCAATATTTATAGTTAACGGTATCGGCATCAGTATCTATGCTGTAACAATATCCAACATCAATATCTATACTGTAACGGTATCCAACATCAATATCTATACTGTAACGGTATCCAACATCAATATCTATACTGTAACGGTATCCAACATCAATATCTATACTGTAACGGTATCCAACATCAATATCTATACTGTAACGGTATCCAACATCAATATCTATACTGTAACGGTATCCAACATCAATATCTATGCTGTAACGGTATCCAACATCAATATCTATGCTGTAACGGTATCCAACATCAATATCTACACTGTAACGGTATCCAACATCAATATCTACACTGTAACGGTATCAACATCAATATCTATACTGTAACAGTATCCAACATCAATATGTATGCTGTAACGGTATCCAACATCAATATCTATACTGTAACGATATCAAACATGAATATCTATAGCGTAACGGTATCTAACATCAATATCCATAGTGTAACAGTATCAAATGTTTATATGTATTTTATATCAGAATCCAACATTAATATCTAAACTGTAACACTATGAAAAGTCGATATGTGTACTGTAACAGCATCCGACATAAATATCTATATTCTAACACTATCCAACATCAATATTTATACTGTAACGATATCAAACATGAATATTTATAGTGTAACGGTATCAACATTAATATCTATACTGTAACAGTATCCAAATCAATATCTACACTGTAACGATATCAAACATGAATATTTATAGTGTAACGGTATCAACGTCAATATCTATACTGTAACAGTATCCAACATCAATAACTATATTGTAACAGTATCAAACATAAATATCTATACTGTAACAGTATCAAACATAAATATCTATTCTGTAACAGTATCCAACATCAATATCTATCCAACATGTAACAGTATCCAACATCAATATCTATGCTGTAACAGTTTCAACATCAATATCTATACTGTAACGATATCAATCATGAATGTTTATAGTGTAACGGTATCAACGTCAATATCTATACTGTAACAGTATCCAACATCAATATCTATACTGTAACAGTATCCAACATCAATATTTATGCTGTAACGGTATCCAACATCAATATCTATGCTGTAACGGTATCCAACATCAATATCTATATTGTAACGCTGTATGTATCCAACATCAATATCTATAACGGCAATATCTACGTTATCTAACATCAATATCCATAGTGTAACGGTATCATATCGGTATCCAACATGATATCTATTTTGTAACAGTATCCAACATTAATATCTATACTGTAACACAATGAAAGAGTCGATATGTATTGTGTACTGTAACATTAATATCAAACTGTAACGACATAAATATCTATATTCTAACACTATCCAACATCAGTATTTATACTGTAACGATATCAAACATGAATATTTATAGTGTAACGGTATCAACATTAATATCTATACTGTAACAGTATCCAAATCAATATCTACACTGTAACGATATCAAACATGAATATTTATAGTGTAACGGTATCAACGTCAATATCTATACTGTAACAGTATCCAACATCAATAACTATATTGTAACAGTATCAAACATAAATATCTATACTGTAACAGTATCAAACATAAATATCTATACTGTAACAGTATCCAACATCAATATCTATACTGTAACAGTATCCAACATCAATATCTATGCTGTAACAGATTTCAACATCAATATCTATACTGTAACGATATCAATCATGAATGTTTATAGTGTAACGGTATCAACGTCAATATCTATACTGTAACAGTATCCAACATCAATATCTATACTGTAACAGTATCCAACATCAATATTTATGCTGTAACGGTATCCAACATCAATATCTATATTGTAACAGTATGAAACATGAATATCTATAGCGTAACGTTATCTAACATCAATATCCATAGTGTAACAGTATCATATCTTGATATCTATTTTGTAACAGAATCCAACATTAATATCTAAACTGTAAACGGTGTCCAAAGTCGATATGTGTACTGTAACAACATCCGACATAAATATCTATAATCTAACACTATCCAACATCAATATCTATACTGTAACGATAACAACATGAATCAGTCGGTGTAATGCAATAATACAAATCAGTCAGTGTAATGCTATAATGAAATGATACAAATCAGTCGGTGTAATGCTATAATGAAATATTACAAATCAGTCGCTGTGAGGCTATAATAAAATGATACAAATCAGTCAGTGTAATGCTATAATGAAATGATACATATCAGTCGGTGAAATTAATAATGAAATGATACAAATCACTCGGCATAAGGCTATAATAAAATGTAACAAATCAGTCGGTGTAAGGCTATAAATGAAATGTTACAAATCAGTCGGTGTAAGGCTATAAATGAAATGTTACAAATCAGTCGGTGTAAGGCTATAAATGAAATGTTACAAATCAGTCGCTGTAAGGCTGTATATAATGAAATGTTACAAATCAGTCGCTGTAAGGCTGTATATAATGAACTGTTACAAATCAGTCAGTATAAAGCTATAATGAAATGATACAAATCAATCGGTATAAGGCTATAATGAAATGTTACAAATCAGTCTGTGAAAGGCTATAATGAAATGATACAAATCAGTCAGTGTAATGCTATAATGAAATGATACAAATCAATCGGTGTAAAGCTATAATGAAATGTTACAAATCAGTCGCTGTAAGGCTATATATAATGAAATGTTACAAATCAGTCGCTGTGAGGCTATAATAAAATGATACAAATCAGTCAGTGTAATGCTATAATGAAATGATACATATCAGTCGGTGAAATTAATAATGAAATGATACAAATCACTCTGCATAAGGCTATAATAAAATGTAACAAATCAGTCGGTGTAAGGCTATAAATGAAATGTTACAAATCAGTCGGTGAAAGACTATATATAATGAAATGTTACAAATCAGTCGCTGTAAGGCTGTATATAATGAAATGTTACAAATCAGTCAGTATAAAGCTATAATGAAATGATACAAATCAATCGGTATAAGGCTATAATGAAATGTTACAAATCAGTCTGTGAAAGGCTATAATGAAATGATACAAATCAGTCAGTGTAATGCTATAATGAAATGATACAAATCAATCGGTGTAAAGCTATAATGAAATGTTACAAATCAGTCGCTGTAAGGCTATATATAATGAAATGTTACAAATCAGTCGCTGTAAGGCTGTATATAATGAAATGTTACAAATCAGTCAGTATAAAGCTATAATGAAATGATACAAATCAATCGGTATAAGGCTATAATGAAATGTTACAAATCAATCGCTGTAAGGCTATATATAATGAAATGTTACAAATCAGTCTGTGAAAGGCTATATATAATGAAATGTTACAAATCAGTCGTTGTTAGGCTATAATAAAATGTTATAAATCAGTCAGTGTAATGCTATAATGAAATGATACGAATCAGTCGGTGTAATGCAATAATGAAATGATACGAATCAGTCAGTGTAATGCTATAATGAAATGTTACAAATCAGTCGGTGTGAGGCTATAATAAAATGATACAAATCATTCGGTGTAATGCTATAATGAAATGCTACAAATCAGTCGGTGTAATGCTATAATCAAATGATACAAATCAGTCGGCATAAGGCAATAATAAAATGTAAGAAATCAGTCGGTGTAATGCTATAATGAAATGTTACAAATCAGTCGGTGTGAGGCTATAATAAAATGATACAAATCATTCGGTGTAATGCTATAATGAAATGCTACAAATCAGTCGGTGTAATGCTATAATCAAATGATACAAATCAGTCGGCATAACTATATATAATAAAATGTAAGAAATCAGTCGGTGTAAGGCTATAAATGAAATGTTACAAATCATTCGGTGAAAGACTATATATAATGAAATGTTACAAATCAGTCTGTGAAAGGCTATATATAATAAAATGTTACAAATCAGTCGGTGAAAGACTATATATAATGAAATGTTACAAATCAGTCGGTGTAAGGCTATAAATGAAATGTTACAAATCAGTCGGTGAAAGACTATATATAATGAAATGTTACAAATCAGTCGGTGTAAGGCTATATATAATGAAATGTTACAATCAGTCGGTGTAAGGCTATATATAATAAAATGTTAGAAATCAGTCGGTGTAAGGCTATAATAAAATGTTAGAAATCAGTCGGTGTAAGGCTATAATAAAATGTTAGAAATCAGTCGGCATGAGACTATAATGAAATTTATAAATCAGTCAGTGTAATGCTATAATGAAATGATACAAATTAGTCGGTGTGAGGCTATAATAAAATGTTATAAATCAGTCGGTGTTTGAGGCTTATAATGAAGCTTTACATTGATCAAACGTTCTAAAGTTTTCAATTAAACGGACAGTCTCAACTTTATAGTGACTGACTTTCTAAATACATTTTTTGTAATAGTTCCATATTACAAGACTACTTTAACAGCTCACATGTTCATCGTAGATAACTTGTGGTAATTCTCACAGCATTCGTGTTACTAATGGCGTGTTTATAAGTTTTACAGGGTATCATGGAAACATTTTAATTTCATTGGAAATTGTGTGAGCAGCTAATAATTTGCATAACTGTGTTTCCATTATTAATTTAACATTATTACGTATTGTTAATACTAGCTATAAAACAGCTCCGTATGTAACATAACATCGCGTTGTTAGTAAAGTTGCATTAGTTTTTGACAATTGCTTTAATAACCACCGTACTTACTGTTTTTGTAACTTCCCTTTTAATCTTCCCCCAGTGACTCAGTGACATGTCTACGGACTTACAGCGCTAGAATCAGTGTAAATGAATTCTACATTAATTCTACAATTAAAGTTACATTGTGTAACTTTGCCCTTAACTTCAAACAAACAGAAACCTCCTGTTTTATATCCTGTATCCTTACCGAAATTTCTCGAAGCTTATAAAATATACTTCTCGACATTTATAGGACATTTCACATTATTTATTGCTCTCTGCTTCCCACGTGGGGCTCACGACTCGATCCTCTTCTATTGTGTGTCAGACAGTCCAAAAGACTTCTTGTTAATAAAAGAAATACGTACATTTGTTCTCGGAACTTGACCCCCTTGTATATCAGTCAGTTACTGGAAAAAAGTCTCAGGACTTATAAAGAAACAAACAAACTAGTATTTGAACAAAAACAATCAACCGACTTATGGGAGTATGGAGAAAACAACGAAATTTATTTTTCTTAATATCAGTCAAATAAAGCGTTGCTTGGGGTCGTTGGCTCCGTGATGGCTTTCTTTAGGGGTAGACTTTGAGCCGTGCTTGACCGTCTCATTAGTGTCACTTGGAAAGCTCTGTACTTATGTTAATTCATGTATAGTGTCAGAACACTGAACAATGTATCAAAACTTGTGTAATACATCAACAAGAAAACAATGTATTATTCGCCGATCAACAACTGAAAATAATATATCGGTGTTGTTTCCAACTCTGACCGTTTCTGATATATGAAACAAACACGTAAAGGGACTAAGAACATTTTCGTTATTGTAGATGTTTTATAACGAGCATCTTAAAAAACAACACATAAAAACCGTCATTGTATGTGGCTGTACAGAGAGTTATTTATTTTTGTCTGTCTAGCTTTTCACAGTTCGTATCCTAGTTGTATGATGTATTTTAATCAACAGGTTATTACTGTTTGTCCAGTTATCACTTCATATCCTGGCTGTATGATGAATTTTATTCAACAGCTATCAGTTTTTTCTGTTTATCACTTCATATCCTAGCTATATGATGTGTTTTAATAAATAGGATATCACTGTTTGTCTGTTTATCACATCAAATCCTGACTGTATGATGTATTTTATTCAACAGTTATCAGTTTTTGTTTATCACTTCATATCTTAGCTGTATGATGCATTTTAATCAATAGGATATCACTGTTTGTTTGTTTATCACTTCATATTCTACATATGATGCATTTTAATCAACGGATTGTCTGTTCACCGCTGCATATCCTGGCTGTATGTATTTTAACAATGTAACACTTTTTGGGCTGTAATTATTTAATATCTACAAAGTGTACCTTTCAACTTGTGCAACTTTACCGATTAAATATTATCAAAGTTTTATGTTGTAACATGGATTTAACAGTTGCCTAAAACTGTTAACATGTAACAGGCGCTGTGGATGCTTGTTTTTCCTTGGAACCGCACCCACCCTCTCGAATAAAATGCTTGCGTGACTCCTCGTGGATGAACTTTCATCCTTGTGGTTCTGGAGTGAAGAAATAATTAGTAGTGTGCTTTAGGACTAATGTAATCGCACGGCCACTTGCTGTGAGGATAACATACATTTGATGAGCACGGACGTGACGGTAACGCTCGGCCTTTGACGTGCATAGTGGTAACAACAAACCCTACTCCGTGATTGTCTGAATATTACGAAAGCTCCACGTATTCCACCGATATTGGTGCCTGCGTGACATGAAGTTATTGATTAAAGTGTTTTTGTTAGCCACAAAACAGTGGCCAGAACGCCTATGTTTTTTTTAGTTGTTGCTGTTTTCAGCCGCGGCATAACGGTTCATAGAATGGCTCCAAGTTTTTAAAGTACAGACTTTTAGCTCATAGCTCCATCTATTGATCGTTTTGAGGTCTAATTACAGCCGTGGGTATTGATGGTTCCCTTTTCATTTCTTTTTTTTCAAGTACAGACCTTTAGTTCACTTGAACCGATTTGAGATCTAGTTGTAGTTTTGGGCTCAGGAGGTCATCCCTTTCAGTTAATGTATTTGGCCACGTCTAAGGACTCGTAGATCAATTTATTCTAACATGCTTTAAATAATTTAAATTTCAGGGTTGGCTGGTAGAGATCCTGATGAGTAATATATTTGAATCGAGCATGCGCGCGCCTCACGCCTGGTATTGCTGGGACACAAAAATATGTGTGTGTGTATACATATATATATATATAGAGGGAGAGAGAAAACCTCTAACCCTGCTGAAAAGAATTTCAAGTGCTGTGACTATTGAAATTGCCTCTTTTTGTATTATTATTATTATTTCCACTGTTGGGGATATGAAATGGCCAGTATTTCTAATGAGAATATTATTCATGCTTCGTAACAATGGAAACTGATTCAGAAGTTTGAAATGTTACGCATTTTTTTAAAAACATAACTTTTTGAACAATGACCCCTGAGTCATATAAAATGTATATATATATATATATATATGTACGCACGCACACACACATATATGCAAGTCTTTTTATTATTATGTTTCTGATAAAGGCCTTTATGCTTTGGCCTGTGAATGGTCAAACTCCGGATCTTACAGACTAATCTAAAAAGTTACGTTTTTTCCAAGCCTCTTGTATAACCTCATCTTATAGGATGCCCAAACAATTGGGTTTCAGTCTTTAGTGTGACATGTTATGCTGATATCTATTTCTGCAAAACTTAAAGCAATACCTGAAACTGTACAATGTTAACAAGTTTTGCTGTTATTATGTACATCCAAATCGATGTTTTTGTTTATCCGTTAAATAGCCATTAAAATTAAGATTTGCAAATAACAAGGTCAATGTGGAAGGTCAACCTGCTAGAGTTTTGAATTCCTATAGAAACTACTTTCAAAAGATCACTAGGGATAGACACACAAGTGAATTTTCTCGAATAACTGCCTTGGGAGAACTCCGTTAGTGATAACAAGTGTCAATACTATACAAGAAGCCATCCCATATGTATAACACAACTTTCAGTAAATAAAACCATAAAAAATAGACTTGTTGAATGGTCAATCCTGTTTTATTTTGAATTAGCATTATTCAAAGGACTTCTCAACCCAGTAAGTAGTCAGTGTTGTAAGCTATCATTAAATATTTGTTTGCTAGAGTTATAATTTTGATATTTCTTGAAACAGTAAAAGAGTATGATGTAGATATGAGAATCAATGAATTGAATATTTTTTTTAAAAATTTTACACAGCTATTTAAGTACTATCTGTACTAGCCATACTTAATTTAGCAAGGATAGACTAGAGAAAGGTCAAATAGCACCACCCATCTTGGGTTTCCATCTTACCAATGATTAGAAGGTATGACCAACACATTATAACGTCACCACAGCTGAAAACTTGAGTATGTTCGTTATTGGAGATACAAACCCACTTCCTGCAAGTTGCAAGTCAAGCACCCCAACCACAAGGCCATATGAGAAATTATTATTTGTCTTCAATTATTACCTGTTAGACAGTGAGGATTACTGCATGTGTAAATCATTTAAGAGTCATACAATAATTTCATCTGTAATTAAAAGCCTGCAACTAAGTTTAATGTTTGTGAAATAGGCACACATTAGTTTTCAATAAGTCATCTCAGAAGTTATTTGAACCATGTTAACATTAATAAGTTCGCTCTAGAACATGTTTAATCATGTAATAACACTAAATACTTTGGTAAATAAGGTTTAATTTTTTACTAATGAAAAAAACACTTCATAATTACACATCAAAGGATATTTCTTCAGAAATGCTCATATATTCAGAACAAGAAAATATATAAATTTCTAAACACAAAGCAAATCATGTTAAATACACATATACTATGAAACCAAAGAACTGGCCAATGTTAAGAGGAATGCAGCTGTCTTAATCATCTTGAGATTATAACAGAAAACCAAAAACTAAAAGTTTCAACATGGAATTCTCAACATGACATGCATATCTTGAGAAACATATTTAAAAGTTAGAAATGCTTCTTAAAAATCAACTTACTTAAGAAACATTAACAAAGCTAAACATACATCATTTTAAAGAAACTAGTTTTTATTTACTTTACAATTTTCATTCACCTGAATGAATGATTCAAATTATTATTAAAGGATTATAACAAGTACATAGCATAAATCTGTTTAAAATCTGAAGCTGTATCCAATACATCTTAATAAATATTCAATATTTTTAATAATGCACACATTTATAATAGTAAGTACTAATTCATAAACTGAGGTTTTCACTAAGTTCAAAGAATTTTCCTTAGAGTTAATCAAATAACTTTAGTTTACTCTTTGTTACAATCATATAAACAATATTTTTCTGTTGATAATTTGAAAGCGTACTTAAAAAAAATTATGACAACCAACATTTACTGACACTGATAAAAACAATATACATGATAAATTTTAAACTAAAGAAAGGAGGGTTAAGATAAATTTCCTCTAAACAAAATTTAGTTCAAGATCTTTTTAAAAATATAGCCTTTTTTTTTTACTAAACCTATTTAACAATGATTTTAAAAAAGTGATGACCAGTGTAAAAATTCAAAACTTTAATTCCTGATTTATCATTATTTTAAAATAGTGGAAATTAACATTGTGGAGACATTAAAACAGTTCAAAAAGTAAACATTATTTTAACAATGGTGTTTCTGAAACAAACTGAACACAAGTTTGAGATTCATATACAAATGACAAAGTTGATAACAATTTGGAACTGTGACAGATTGTAACACTGTTCAGGTCTTGTTCTTTAGACTTCTGCTGGCACATCACCTTGTTCAAGTTTGTATCTGCCAACATGAATCTTGTGTGGAACAATTGGATCAGATGATTATTTTCAACATCATAACTGGAGATTTAGAATTGGAAGTTGGTGACCTGAAGGATCCAGGCATCTGGGTTGAGAAGTTTGACATGTTAAGCAGTAATCTAGAAACTTTCCCAAAACTATACAATTGGATTGATTTGAAGAAACTGTGGTACAAATATAACTCTGGAATGGTCTTCCACTTCCACAGTAACATCATCTCATCTTAACAATGTTTGGTTCTACCTGTATATTCAGACATTTTCCTACATCACCAACAACCTGTGCTCAGTACTAATAGCAGAAAACTGAACATGAAATTACATTTGACCAGCTGGGAAACAGACTTCAGAGAAAGAAATGAAACAATGTAACAGCACCAATCTCATTAAACAAACACTCCGTAAATGTTATGATCAATTTACATTTTCTTTAGTTTTACTTATCTGGTATTTCATTAAGTGTTTGTATGTAACATAAGAGTTTATTTTGATTTCCTGCAGTATTCTTGTTCTAAATTCAGATTGGCTCCCAAGACCCAAAAGGTTGCTGACCTCTGTTCTGAAAGATATGTAAAATGTAGAAATTTGGTTAAAAACAAAGAACACGTCCTCATAAAACATTAAAAGACACAAGATCATTATCTATCAAAATATTGAACACAGTATTCTCACAACTTAAAAACGTTCTACAAAGGAGAACATCAGTGTTATAACACAAGCTACAAGGTAGTTTAAAACTACTGTCACAAAGATGGTGTGAACATTGAGTATATAAACAGAAACAAATAATTTGTTTCTGTGTAAGATTAAGAAGGTTTGGCCTTTGAGGTTGTCATACATCAAATGTTAAGTAAAAAGAAATTTTCTAAATAACATATATTCATCCGTTACTTATTCTTGGGGCACATGAGTGTAGGAAAACTTTCCTTATTAGACTTAATTTTGGAGTTCACTCACCACAAATATTTGATTAGACGTTATTATCAACCTGTTTACATGCATTGTCAACAGAAATAGGCTCTGCCTTGTTCAAATTCTACACCGGGCCAATAATAACTTATGTTAACATTTTTCTAACTTGAAAATATACTTTCAATAATTTACCTTCACTCACACTTATAGCTATTACTTGACCATCAGGGTTTTGCTCTTTGCCCATCTAAACATTGGTCTGATGTTTTACTTCTTGCTCCAGTGTTTTATATCACTATCAACTGCCATTGGTACTATACTCTCCACCTACATCAATGCTCCCTTTATCCTGGTACTGTATATTAGCCCCTCATTCAGATAATTTTATCAGTTTTTTGAGACTAATACCATCCCAGTCTTTAACTCCAGCTTTCAGTGGAAAGGAATGGTGGGAGAGTGTTAGCAGAGGTGAGTATTATTAGAAATACATTTTCAATTTAGGAAAATATTAACTTCCAAAACCCACCTCCACTACCAAATGTAGCAAGAAACCCACATTCAGAAAGTGGATATGATGGCATTATTTATACAAAAAGCATCTGCATATATCAAGGATGTACCAAGATAATAGTAGTACCCAAGTGGGGTAACCACACTACATCCAGAACAGGTATACTCTTTACACAGTGTCTAATTCCTGTATCAAGGTGGAATAGTACATGAGAAATCATAATTATAGGCCAATCCCAACCACATAGCCAAGGTTTCAAAACTCAGGGTTGGAATTAAGGGGTCATGGACCCTGTATCATACACTGATGGCAAGGACAACTGAGTCATAGTGTTACATATTGATATACGTTTGATTGGATCCCAAGCCCGTAGCCATACAGTGATGCATTTCAAACAATCAGAACATGATGAGAAAGTAAGCAACTTCTAAGTGGAAAACAATTTCTCCTAAACCTGAAAAAATCCAAATGGCAACATCTAAGGCTCAGAAAGATGGGATTGTGTATGCCTTACATGACCAGAAGAACAAAACTCATTCAGTCTGGAATTATGAACAGTCATTCTCACTTCCCAACTGAGTTGGAAAGGAGCACTCCACTTGCCTCAGAAAGTATGGAGAGAACTTGGAACAATGTACTCAACCAAGGACCCAGGATGGGAACACTCTGCATTAAGAATTACAAGGAGATAGTGGACCTTCTCCATTGAGTAATACACTAAACTGATGTTGATGAAAAAGAAAAGCCATGCACCCCCCAGCTTAGCATCAAATCAGAACTGGTATTATGAGTAAGCTCCTATGAAGGCTAGTACCACTCCCACCAACATCCATGGATCCAAAGAGGATGGGCTCTCAACTTTGTCCTCTTCTCCAATATCAGATGAAAACACTCGGAAAGAAAAGCCTCTGTTCACCACCCTAATAACTGGAAACTGGATGTGTTAAAAACTCCCTTGCTCTACTAGTAGTATCTGGGACCTGATGCACACTGGGGAGTCTTGAGGAACAGTGTTCTGAAAACAATGAAATAGGTGAACTAAATTCCCTAAATTTGTAAAAGTAAAATTTATTAACACTGATGAATGGCCGGGATGAGCAGAATCCTCTTTAGCTTTACTCATGATAGTCCATAAGTAATACCATTTGGTAAGCTTCTAGATGATCTTATGGAACAGCTTATTTCTACAGAGCTTGTTACAATTGGTAGTAAGTACAGTTAAGTTAGTTGTTAGTGTAAAACTGGACTAATAAAAGCACACCTGTCTGGTCAAAAACTGCCACAGAGTGGTGTCCAGTGGGAAAAAAATGGGGTTAAGGGACTGTGAAAATTAAGAGATGCAAGAGAAGGACACAAAATGCTCATTCTTCCTTGTAATCCAGCAGATGTTGTCCAAATGGACATAAAGGGTAGTTGAAAACTCTCAGAGAAAGAAACTGCCAGATAATATGAAGAATGTGATTGAAAAGTATTGGGAGAAGGCTCTATAATAGCTCATACAATGTCCTCAAATGGGCAGCTAAAGATATAGAAATCTCACAAATTTGATGAGA
The DNA here is from genome assembly GCF_004210375.1 of Tachypleus tridentatus. NCBI lineage: Eukaryota > Metazoa > Arthropoda > Merostomata > Xiphosura > Limulidae > Tachypleus > Tachypleus tridentatus. The sequence goes on along the minus strand of NC_134826.1, from coordinate 13,942,845 downwards.
TGCAGCTCTCAGAAGTTTCCTTGCCTGGAAAGAAAGTCCAGAACAAGCAACACAAAACAATTTGCAAAGCTAACTTATCTAAATAATTGGGAACAAATATCAGGAAACTGAAGAATATCAATAAATAAAGACTCTAGTTCCATCATCCCAAAAGAAACATCTATCCAAAGAATTGGTGAGAAAGATTTATCCCACTCCTTGGCTGTCAGAGTCTTATATGGTCTCATGAGAAGCTGACCAAGTAAACACAGGCACTGGGGGAAAAAAAAAATCCAAATTCTCTTCAGCCTCAGAACTCCCTGGAGAGACATGCCTAAACCAAATACAAGTTTTCATCTCACAACGAATAAGATCACAGATAGCCTCAACTGAGAATGACCCCCTCTGATATTTGACAGATACTAGAAAAAAAAATAGAACAAAGGAGGGCTGATTAGCCTCCATACTAGAAATAGTAACCTGTGAATTCATTACTCAAAATGGTGTGTCACAATTTTTTTTTTCAAATAATGAGTTATCCAGAAAAAGCCACTAGGTGACACAAAAAGCACAACCTAGTATGTTAATTATTGCAGCACTTATGTTTTGTTTGTTTGAAATTAAATGCAAAGTGGCTATCTTTGCTCTGCCCATCAAGAGCATAGAAACCCAAATTCTTGCACTATGTGCCACTGGGGGGCAGCACTTGTGTAAAGAAAACTGTGTCTGAACAATATGTGAAGAAAAAAGTGATAACATTATCTAAATGAGGAGGATGGTATATTGCCAAGGGCAACCAAGTGTGGAATCAAAGACTGGAGCAAGAGAGAAAAACTCATATTGATGCTTAGATGGGTAAAGATTGAAATCCTGGTGGTTGAGTAACAGTTATAAGTGGCAGCATAAATAAGTGTGTTTTGGAACTAAAGGTAATATGATGAATAATTTATTATATTTGGGACACTTAATACTTTTGGTCAGATATCACATAGTAAATCTTTAAGTATCAATAAACAGCTACCTGGGAAATATTCAAAGATTTTTAAATTTATGTAGACCAGAACCATTTTAAAGGACCACATTTAAGTGTGGGTAATGCACGTTTACCATTTTTTTCTATATAACTATGTAACTTTCAAGTAATCTGCTGAAACTTGAAAAACTTATAGGTCAGTATCAATACATACATAAATTTGAAAATACAATATAAAGTTGTTTGGATGAAAGTTTGAAAGTCAAACACAACAAACTAGCTCTTACATCAATTAACTGAATGTGCTGTTATTCTGTTAAGTGCATTCTGTGAAATATTACTAATCTGTAAATCAATGTTATGAAGTCGTGCCTTATCTCGACTTCGAACCTCACCATCCTTCACTCATCTTAGTTCTTCTTCAATAATATTATTGATGATATTATTTCCATGTCTGATTTGAAGTTTCAAAGACTTTGGAATGTCAGGGATCAGCCAACGAATTAAGGATGTGATGATAAAAACAAGACTCTAAAAGAAATAAAAACAAGTTTCACTGGAGCAGTTTCTAAAACATAATCCTTTTACATAACACTGTTTAATCAATACAAATTATAAAACTTTCTCAACAATGATTAAATCATGAATTTTTCTTAAATTACTAATGAGCATGTACAGTCATTCAGAAAAGTATCAGTGTGGCAAACATTATACTGGATGAACAGAAGCCACAAAAAAATCTAACACTTATAAAATTGGGTAATAAAAAAGGATAGTTTTATAACAAAAATGATTAATCCAATCCATCCATTTTGTGAAGGATAATTTGGTAAATGTAACTGAAGATTTTATAAACATTCTAAGGTTGTTCTGGCTGTATATTACCTATTATAGCCTATTTATGTTGTTTCATTAAAAACAACTGAACATAGTTATAATGTTTATACATTTTCAGTCGCAGTAAATGTTAAACAGTTTTCAACTCCCCTGAAGTTAATTTAATATAGTATTTCTCAAATGGTTCTGTGGGTTTGTGTACACCAAAACATGTTTAGCTTCCTCAAAAATTTAAATTACAAATAAAAGGTGATTTAATAAAAGCTACTGACACTTCATATTTGTTTTGAAAACTTTGGTTAAAAAAAATCTCTTGGAATAATAATATACACACACACCTGAGATATTGTTTTTTTTAAATCTTTGAAAGTCTAAGGTTATTTCTACAAAACTTTCAATTTGTTTACAAATATTGTTAAGGTTTAAAAATATTCTATCTTTTGAAGAAAGAAGGTTGTATTTTATATCCTAAAGTGAAAGCTACTGTAAATTGATTCTTTTTTAATATAAACTAAAATGAACTCTAACTGTAATTAAGTCCAATCAAAAATAAGATTTATAATTGGAAAACAAATTATTTCCAACTTCAAGAATAACAATAAAAGCCAAGTGAGCTACAACGAGATGCCAATAAATTGGCTTGTATTCATACTTGTTGTTTACTGTTGGGGGCTCTCTAGTCTTGATATATGAATGAAGAAATCATGAAATAAAATGACTTTCAAATAGAAGCCAGTATTTTAAACAACTTATAGTGGATGTTTTGCACTTTATAAAATTTCAACATTACCTTAAAATTATCTGTATTCAGTTAAGTTTTTAAAAAAAAGTTAACTTGCTAACTTAAACAACTAAGTACATTTTCTGCTCTTATATGAACAACAATATGCAAGTTTGTTAGTTATATCAAATTGTTAGAAAATAATTCTATAGTTTCCTTCCAAAAAACGTTTCTTTGAAATCCTATTGGGTGAGGATATTTTGCTGGAACTTTATGGATCCAATGCCTGGAAAATTTTAATAGATTTGTACCAGCAGAAAAGTAATAACATCATCCAAGTGTTTTAGCTTCAAGTTCTATTGTGTTTTATTTAAACAATATTTGTGTATCAATCATGAAATACAGTCATTAAAAAATAGTAGTTGTAGTTGATTCAAATGTTGCTGAAGATGAAGTCAGTAAAGTTCTCTCTCTTGAAGATGTATAACTTTGTTACTGCACACAAAACAGAATCTAGAAACAATCCTTCCATCGTCCTCGGAGAAAAAGTTTTAAAGTTTTGTGCAAATGTTACTTCTTTTAGAATAAAAAATGAAACCAATGGTGAATATAATGAAATCCCTCCTAATTATTTTTTATGTTTATAGAAGGATAATACTATTTCTGTTTAGTACTATGAATAATTATGTTACATTAAAAAATATTAAATAATGCATTTGAATAGAATTCTAAAACTGTTATTTCTAACTGACCTACAATTAGGTTTATAAAAAAAAAAAATTCATTTCTGCTTAAAGCAACATTTTTTGTCTAAATCCATCAGGCTAGCTTCGTGAAGTATTGGCTTTGACTGGCAAAATAAAAAGAAATTTGCCTGACTTATGTATAGAATACACTCTTTTCATTGGTTATATAGATGTCTAATAGCAACGTTAAAGAGAATTACAGACATTTCTTGAAGAACAGAGGATAATGAAGAGATACGTCATTTGGGTTGAAATTGTATATTCTTGTTTGTATGTGTTTATGTTATTTTGTATACATTTCCAGAAGAGAAGAGAAAAAAAAATCTATAAATAAAAAGTCAGAGCATCATCAAATCATGGAGTAAGGTGCAGATTGAGAATTTATTTATTTATTATTGAAATCAGAAAGTAAAATACATGTAATAAATTATAAATTGTGTTTTGATATCAAGTTTATTAACACTGTGAGACAGCAAACTCTACTTTTATTTTGTTGTAGTTTCATTTAGTGTTTTTACTATTCCTGCTATCATGTAGTTCAACTCTGATATTTTAGTTAATGTGCCAACTTATCTTCTAGCTAGAGCATGTTGATGTTAAGTATGTATCTATTATTAAACTGACACAAGCTTCCCCAAGTGGTGAGGTACAAACATTAAAGTTGTGAAAGATCAGATAGATTTATGGTAGTAGCCAGTAACATGAGATGTAACCTCATGGTCTAATCACTTCATAAAAACCCTTCCTTGACTCTTAAATGAAATTTGAATTATTGCTCAATATTACAATTGATCTTAAGAAGTTGTTTAAATTTGATATATTGTTAAAAATTAGTTTTTAAATTCTTCTGCTTCTTTTTTAAATTCCCTTATTTGTTAAAATAATTAACACTGAGAACTAGGTTTACTAACTGTACTGATATGAGTGGTAAAATCTGTAGTTATTTGAAAGTTTAATTTTGGATTTGTGTGTTTTTTTTACCATGGTTGTACTACGATACCTTTAGTCTGTTTCAACATGCATATATCATAAAAGTAATTTAATTAATGTTTGAATCTGTAAAATGGTTATGACTTGTGCAGTTGATGTCTCATTTCAGAAGGGTTAATGTTTGAATCTGCATAAAATGGTTTTAACTTCTTCACTTTGATATCCCATGTCAGTAGGATTAAAGTTTAATTGTATGTAAAATGGTTGTGACTAGTGCACTTTGATGTCCAATATCAGTAGGGTTAAAGAGACATGACACTGGTTTTTAATTACATACACATTGTTTTCAATGCTCTGTTGCTTTAAAAGAATAAAACAAAATTAACACTTACTTGCACTATTCAACACTGGTGTCAGTTTCAGAAACGATATTCATATCAAAAGAAAAGTCACTGATATTGAAATCTAACAGAGTAAAGTTCAACAATCCATTCAGTGACCCATCTGGTTAAATGTAAACTGAATAGAATATTTGGTCAATAAAACTGGAAATAAAGGTGATGATGCCTCAAAAATAAGAATATAGAATTGACAGTTCAGAAAATAAGATACTTATATAATATTCTGTAACATTATTTAGTTTGATAGTGTAGGAACAAACCTTGAAGTGTTTCACACCATTAAATAGATTTGACAATGAAGAAAATAAACTTTTCACACATTTAAATGTCATAGTACAAAGTTAACTAGATTTGATATGATAGATAATAATAAAATTCAGTGTGTTAAATGTCTATTACATGAACTTTTAAAGTAATGAATGTAAATTTGTTTTCTAGTATTATTAAACTATTTAATTCTAAAATGGAATAGAACTACATTGCTCTGTGGAGAGATTACGAAGGTTAAAATGATTGTTTTTTGTTTCTACAAACATTAATATGTTCTGTACTATCAACAACTTTTACTTAGTTATGAACACAACATGCTAAAACATTAATACAATGGGAATAAGCCCAGTAGAGAAGATGCAAGGTACACAAACAAAGGTTTTAAGAATGCACGTCTCCTTGAAAAAAAATCTGAGATACTATTGTGGAATTGTCAGAATGTATCATGAAAAAAATTTTCCCTCCAAGATAGACCTCCATTGCTAAATTTACTGCAAGGAGGTCAAGAACACTGACATGGTGGGCAGACATGTCTCCTGTCCATATACCCTGGAACTCCTGATCATGAATATGTCTCCAATCTCTGAAGAGATGCAACTGTGCACAGATGGATCTCAGGACAAAATGGTAGAATGGATACCCCAGTAATGGATAGTTTCAATCTAACCACCTTTGCAACTGACAATTTTGCTTAGGAGTAATGAGACAGGGTGATCCAAAGGATCAGAATGCATGATCCATTAACTGCACAGTGACCACTGAAGGAACCTCATATGTGCTTATCTCAAAGGAATGAGAAGCTGAAGGATGCCCAAATCCCCAAAAAAGATAAAACCATCCATGCAGTCAGAGATGGAGACAGAAATAAAAGCCTGATAGGGGTTGGTTGAGTGTGATGTATGTGAATATTGAAAAACATATCCAGATGAATGAGATATTGCATTGATAACAGAATGGATTTCTTCAGTCTGATAACAAAGATCATTTGTGGCTTCTGAAAAGAGAATTTGAGTGTGTTGTTCTGCTAGTTGACTAGAAGGAGCCAGTCATCTATATAATGATATATGCATAGGCCCAAGGAACGTTGGCAAAGAGAAAAAACTTGAACAACCCCGTAGAAGATATAAAGTGCTGCTGCAAAACCATAAGGTAAAGCCCTGAATTGCAGCACCTGACCCTTGTGCCCAAATATGAGAAACTTACAGGAAGATTCTGCTGTTGGAATAAGTGTCAATAACATCAAATTTGATTATCCAGAGCCCTGGTGTAAAGTGCCATAGTAGGTTGAAAAAGGATTTTATTGTAAAGTGAGGAGGATCTAAAAACTGGTTGTGCTGAAACAGAACAATGACTGGATGCCAATCTCCTGCCTTCTCGGTTACATTGAATAAATAGAAATAAAATTTTGAAAGAACAGGACTGACCTTCTCTACTGCCCTTTTGATTCACAATTCTCTTATAGCCTGGGAATAAAGCTCCATTTATTGTGATTCTGTTGGAAGTGAAAAGCAACAGGTTGGCCAGATAATGGTGGATCTCTGGTGAAAGAACTTCAGATATCCAGAAAGTGTTGTAATCATGCTCCCCATGGAATAGTCACTAACACTGTTGTTGTCAGTCTACCCAAGCTAAAGAACCTCAAGAGAAAGGAATCTATTGTGGAAATCAATAGACCTAGGAAACAGGTGGGATTGGGAAACAATAAGGGTCAATACTTCCAAATTAGTGCCAGATGCTGAAGAAAGACAAGAAGCAAAGGATGATAAAGATAAATGTATAAGGGCTGTATTAATTCATGAGTTTATCACCTCTGGAACTTCAGTAAATAACATGTAATGGAGAAAAGGAGCTTCACTTAACACCCTGAGGGTAGAAGATGGTAAATGAGCACTCTCTAACTAAGTATCTCTACTCAATAAATCCCTAGAGCAAACATGCCAGGAAACAAAACAAAGAACTGAAAAGACAATCTGACTGAGACAGATATCAACAAAATCATCAACTCGTCCTCTGTATCTTAACTGCAAATATTTTAGTATGAATAGCAATATTAGAAAGAAGAAAACCAACTAGTCACTTGTTGTTCTTTCCACCAACCAGACAGGAGTAGAGTTAAATACAATTAGAGGGATCCCTACAACCTCACAAACTCGAATAACCAACTGAAGGAGATTGAAAAAGTTGATCAAAATGATCCTCTGTTGAGGCAAACCTGGTAACAGAAGGAAAGAGAAAAAGTTTGTGTAAATTCTCCTCAGATAGTACCAGATCATTTGCATAAACTGCCTCAGAACCACAGAGAAATACCATTGGTCTGCATGGATGTCTCCATCTCGCAACTGATCATATCATGGACAGCTTTGGCTGAGAGTGACCCCTCCCCTGGCTATTGACAAACACCAGATAACAGAGGTGGAGGAGGAGAGGTCTGGTTGGTTTTCAAAGTTGAAACATTAACACAGGAATTCATACCCATTGGCCCTTTTTTTAAAACTAATTTATAAATATAAATGAAGATGTAACTGTAGAAATGCCAATCATTTTCAAAGTCACCACGTAAATTGTTAATAATTACAACATTTTAATTTGTAAAAACCTGCACCAAATGCTTTGTCAAAAAAGTGTGATTATGTTCTCTGAATGAAGTGCTCATATACAGTATCTGGATAGAGGGCACATTTAAGTTGGTGGACAGTTTTGCAAATCAGAATTTGTTGAGGGCATTTGAGTGGAGTATAAAAATCCAGAGCAAGTGTGTTCAGTGCTTGGATGGGTAAAAAGTGAAAATCCTGAAGATAAAAAAAGCTGTTGTTTGCAGAAGTATGTACATTTTGCAATATTCTCTTATTCTAACACTTTTGCACAGTATTGTATAATAGCAAGTTAAAAAAGTTTCATTTACACAAATTCTGAAGGTGTCTTGCTTTAAGTTGATACACGTATAAAATATTTATTTGTCACCATAATAAATTTAAGTACTGTTACTTTCAACCAGCATAAAAAACAAGCAAGTAAAAACATTATTTAATATACAATGTATACTTACATTTGCGATAACAGAAAACTTTCCAATAGAATCAAGATTTCTGTACCATATTCCTACTAAAATAAAACCAACCTTGCCACAAGCTTGTTTTTCCTCCCTATTGAGCTTCTTGGTGAATTATGTACACTCCAAGATCTTCTTTATTTGTGGTCCAACGAAGACGTCAGCTTTGACCTTTGCCTCAGACAGCTTAGGGAAGAAGTCTCGAAGGTACTTGAAAGCTGCAGTCTCCTTATCGAGAGTTGTGACACATTGTTTCAAAAGACCCAATTTTATGTGCAATGGTGGGAACAACACCTTCTGGAGGTCCACTAGTGGCTCCTCACAGAGAACTCGGTTTTTTGTGGCCAGTGCTTCCTTTCGTAGTGCGCTGCGGTGTCCCTGCTGTCCCAAAGGCAAAGATAATAGGGAAACTTGGTAAAGCCTCCTTGGATACCCATCAGGAATGCTACTATCTTGAAGTCTTCGATAACCTCCCAGCCATACTCATCATACTTCAAGACTTCTAGCAAAGTCTTGACGCTCTTGTATTCCTCTTTAAAGTGTACCGAATGAGCCAGGGGAAGAGACGGATACTTATGGAGCAGCACAGCTTTGAAACTTCTGGATGAGCTATCAGTGAAGAGACGCTACTCGTTCGGGTTACAGGCAATTCCAGTTGTCACCCACAGACAGGATACATTGTGGCAGAAGCAGAACCCATCTCGATAAGTGAAGTTCTACAACATTCTTTAAAATTCTTTATCAGCTACTCAGCACTGAATCTACCTGGAATGTTCTGGAAAATGGGTAAATTTGAAAATTTCATTATCCAGGTCACAAAAGCAAAGTTTGAAGAGAAAAATAGGTCTTTTCCATTTACTTTACGCATTAGCAATTGGGAAATAACACTTTATGCCCAGGAACTAGAAAGAGTAAACATTTTGTTACATAGTGTTATTTATGATTATTATGTTTTAAATCTTTGAATCAGATGGCTAAAATATAATGCACCAATATGACCTGTAAATTATGATGCCACGTGGAAGTGGAGGGATCAAAAGTGATAGGTAAAAAAGGCGTTTTATTGTCAAATAGACGTCGGGTCCAGAAGTTGGTTTGTTTTGTTTTGAATTTCGGGCAAAGCTATACGAGGGCTATCTGCGCTAGCCGTCACTAATTTAGCAGTGTAAAACTAGAGGGAAGGCAACTAGTCGTCATCACCCATCCCCAACTCTTGGGCTACTCTTTTACTCTTCCTCCCTCCCGAACGTTGATAGCGTCTGACGTAAGAATTTTTTTTTTTTTAAGCTTAGGACCTGAGCAAAAGTATAATATCGTTCTCAGGCCCATTTTAGGGCACAGTCCATGCATGGACGCACAAGAAAAGTTTGTTTGTTTTTTTATCTTTCACATATATGTTTTTTTCGTAATTTTTCTCCTTGTTTTTCTCCATAGAGAAATACTACTACTACTTGTAGTAACAATAATTAAAAAATAATAAATAAATAAATTTAAAAAAATAATAAAAAAATTAATTGTCTAGTGCAAGGTGGCCAGCTTGAGTAACATTTCTTAAATACATATTAAAAGGGGAGAGGTATTTAGGGCTATTTACATCATGTACGTGGTATCTGTCGAGATCACACATTAAGTTATTCTTATGCCAATTCTTATTGAAATATTTTCGAGAATTATGCAAGAGTCTTTCAGATATTGTGTCTATGTTTGCATATTTGTGCATAAATGTGGATGAAGTGCTTCATGGTACTTTATATGCCGAAGTTAGAACTGAATTTTGTATTCGTTGAAGATTCTGTAAATGTGTGGGTGCTATGTTAATCCAGGCAGGTGATGCATATTCTATTACGGGTCTAATGTACGTTTTGTAGATTTTGAGTATATTACCTGGAGATGTTCCTTGGTTGTTACCTGAAAGACTTCTTGCATAGTTTGCTCTTTTCCAGATTCGTTTCATTATATTTTTAGTGTGCGGTAACCACGTTAATTTCGAGTCGTATGTTAGACCTAGAAATTTAGCAGATGTGGCAGTCAGTAAAAGTGATGCATTCATGTAGAGCTTTGGTGGATCTTTTTTCAGCTTGTTCAGTCTGCTGAATAATATCACTTGGGTTTTCGGAATATTGATTTTGATTCTGTATTTCGGGCAGTATTCTTCGATGTTATTTAGAACTGGTTGTAGGTTCGTTGCTGCTATTGACGGAGTGGGGCACTTTTCCAGACTGCCACATCGTCAGCGAACTGTGATGCAAAACCTAAATTTAGGTCCGACAGATGCATATTACTCACATACATGATAAATAATATAGGGCTAACAACCCCTCCCTGCGTGACTCCTGCTTCGGGTAAAAAGGACCCTGAGTGGGCCCCATTCACATTTACTTTGCACATTCTGTTTTCCAGGAAGTTGGACAGTCAGCGAATAGTTTCCTGGGGTAATGCCATTTCATGTAATCTGTGAGGTAAACCATTATGCCACACTGTGTCAAAAGCTTTCTCAATGTCGAGAAAGCAAGCTACAGTGCATTCGTTTTTGTTGAAGCTGTCGGTAATTGATTCTGTAAGTCGAATCAGGTGGTCTGTAGTTTGGCGGTACTTTCGAAATCCGTTTTGAATTTCTGGTAATTTTGAATTTTCTTCTAAGTATACTGACAGACGATTACTAGTTATCCTTTCTAATACTTTGCTAATACAACTGGTTAAGCTAATCGGGCGGTAGTTGTTTGGTTTATTCGCTGGCTTTCCTTCTTTCTGGAACATTAAAATTATTGCTTCCTTCCAAGAAACGGGGATATATCCTGCTGATAGTGATGGATTAAATAAAGCTGTTAGGTGTTCATATCATCTCTGAGTGCCGTGTTTTAGGAGGATAGCTTGAATACCATCTTCACCAGGGGCTTTGTTTTTTGTGTTGTTAATAGCAGTTACGACTTCTGTTACAGTGATATGTTTAATCAGTTGATGAGTGCTTCAGTCTTTTGTTTTTTCTTGGTGTATAATAGTGTTGACTGGAAAATTAGGTGTGAAAATGCTTCTGTTGTGATCAATAAAGTTGTTAACTGTATTAAAGAAGTATCTGTTCATGTCTGGTTCATGATGTGTCTTGAACGTGTTTTCTAGGTGTTTTTTAAATATCTCGGCTTTTCCTGTGTTAGTGTATGCTGTTTCTCCATCCAGTTCAAGTGGTGGATATACTGTGTTTGTTGTTCCTGTATTTGTAAATCTTTTCAAGTGTGTCCAGAATTGTTTAGGATCAGTTTTGTGATTTAGATCGGAACAGAAGGTGTCCCAGTTTTCTTGTTTTTGTTGTCTAATTAAATGTCGTATTTTGTTCCTTATTGTGTTTTAAGTGTGGGGTTGCGATTTTGAATGTACTGTCTGCGGAGTATACGTCTGTCTTTTATTAAGTGTATTATGTCTTTATTTGGTTGCCATGAATGGGTTGTTGTGAAGTGTTTTTGTTTCGGTATAGAACTGTTGGCTGCATGTTTTAGACACTCAGAAATGATATGACAGTATGCATCTATATCTGATGCGTCCGCGGCAATGTGTAGTACTTCGGGAGGTAAGGTTTCATTTAATATAGTTTGAAAAACTGGCCAATTACCTTTGTTGTAGTTCAGTTGGTCTTTAACTATGATTTTATTTAAGTGGGGGGGGTGAGATTGAAGATACACCAAACTGGGAGGTGGTCACTATCCAAATCGTGACCAACATGAAAGTTTACGAATTTGCGACTCATATTTGACGAACACAGGCATAGGTCCAGTATTTCACTGGTGCCGTGTGCGTACGAGATATGTGTCGGTGTTGCATCGTTTAATAAAGTCATGTTTGATTCATCCAAAAAATTGAAAAAGTGTATTGCCATTTGCGTTTGTACTTCGACACTTGAATGCTATATGTTTACTATTTAGGTCGCCGGTAATAATAAGATTAGAATTGCTGTTATACAATATATGCAAAAGATTTGCATGTAACACTGTACTAGGCGAGCAGTAGATGCCCGCCACAGTAACGTCTGCATGATTTTGCGTTTTTATATTGATGACTATAGATTCGTTACTGGTAGGGATACTAAGTTCCTGAACTATAAGTTCAGTCCTATACAATAATAAAATGCCTCTGTTTGGATCTCTATTATCCTTCCTGTCATGCCTAATAATAGAGTAGCCGTTTAGTTTGAATCGATGGTAGTTATAGAGGAGAGTTTCACTAATTGTAATTACATCTGGTTTTATGGAGTTTGTTGTATCTTCAATCTCATGTTTAATTTGTTTTTCTGACTACGAGTCTGCACAAGCGTGAAGCCTTCGTCGTCAGAAAGAACTTCGTCTTTGTCTGAATTTGTTTGTTGTGGGATATCCAGGGTGGGGTTTGGGTTACTTAAACTGATAGTTGTTGGCTTATTATTATCTGTTTCCGTAGTCTTAGCTACCCTATCTTCAGATGTTGAAAGTATAATATCCTTAACTAATTTTCTTTTTTTTCTAGGCCTCACCGTATTTTCTTTAATAGGCGTTAACTTGGCTTTTAATTCTTTTCCTGCTATAAACATTAATGATTTTAATTTTACATTTTCATTAACTATTTGGCCACCGTCACTAGACTTACTTTTTGTCCCTGATATAGACTGGCTGGTTCCCTCAGTTTCAGACGCTATAGCGTTCTCCCTGGTGTCTGACCGCTTCGACTCCCCGGCCGGCATGACGTCTCGCTGTGTAACGACGATTAACTTGCTGTCTCGGGCAACTTCTTAAAATATTAAGGTCTTCTGTCTCTGTATCTACTTGCGTGAAACTCGAAGTGACTAGTAAGAACTCGAAGAATATGAAGCGAAATATAAGTTGTATACACGTAGAATTTAAGAGCCTTTCCGAGGTATAACCTATCTCTACCCTCTCCAAGCGCAGAATCTCACCATTATGTGTATATGCATTTGTTTGTTTTTGAATTTCGCGCAAAGCTACTCGAGGGCTACCTGCGCTAGCCGTTCCCAATTTAGTAGTGTAAGATTAAAGGGAAGGCAGCTAGTCATCACCACCCACCGCCAACTTTTGGGCTACTCTTTACCAACGAAAAGTGGGATTCACTGTAAAATTATAACGCTCCCACGTTATTGTTTTCAGGCCAAGTTTCAGTGACTTTTTAATTATCTTACCACTGACGATAATCTAAATGGTGATATTAGGTCAATGAAAGAAATAATTTCCTAAATAGGAAGTTGAGAAATCAGTCTAATAAGTAACCTTACAACATATAGTTAACCAAAAGACTAAAACAACAAGCAATCTTACAACATATAATTAACCAAGAGACTAAACCAACAAGTAACCTTACACCATATAATTAACTAAGAGACTAAAACAACAAGTAACCTTACAACAGCTATTAACCAAGAGACTAAAAGAGTATGTAATCTTACAACAGCTAATTAACCATGTTATATTGGAATACACATTTTGTTTAATATTACTTTTCAATATGCTCAGTCTTTCTTCAATCATCAGAATACGTTCCATTAAATATTTCACAAAACTGATTCACTCTAAAAACAAATACGTATCTATGCGTGTGTATGACTAACAACCTTTGTGCCCTGCCTTTTCACAACTACAGTATATTGTTTTTAGGGCTCGTGCAACAGTTTGAGTTGTATTTATGTAAATAATTACAAATATCGGAAGATGCAACTTCATATTAAGGTGTTGTAAAGGTGTTTCAGCATTGATGGATTCTTTCAGTTATCTGGTGAAATTAGTATAGGGTTCAAATTTACATAACGGTGATAAATTAGGTTTTTTCTCCTTTAACGCCGATGTTACAAGCTCAAAGAGTGTGGTACTTCCCAGGCCGCGGTTACAAATTGTTTGGTTTGTTCTAAATTTCGCGCAAAGCTACACGACGGCTATCTGCGGAAGGCGTCCCTAATTTCGCAGTGTAAGAATAGAGAAAAAGCAGCTTGTCATCACAACCCAGCGCCAACTCTTGGGCTACTCTTTTACCAAGGAATAATGGGATTGACCATACATTATAACGCCTCCACGACTGAAGGAGCGAGCATGTTTGGTATTACTGGGATTCGAAACCGCGACTCTCAGATTATGAGTCGAGTACCTTAACCACCTGGCGATGCCGCCTAGTAGTAGGATCTGATTCTTATGATGCATCTTTAATACCCTGGGTTAGAAGAGTATTTCTAAATAGTTATGACTTTTTATTTGTAATATCAAATTGCGGTGTTCATTCCTTTTGTGTTTACTTTTGCGGTAAATAGAGGAGAACCATGAACCATCGACTACACAGTCCAGGAAAGCTTTAGTCCCCGGTTTAAAATGCTAGTTTTCATTCCTTAATCAAAGTCAAATAAATTTAAAGGTAATAGCCATTTACTTACCTGTTTTTACTTCACATACTGACTAGTTTTATTCGTCACAAGATAATCTACAATTATATTATTCATAAGAAATGTGAAAAAAGTAAAACGATTGAATATTTTGTTTCTACTTCGTTCACTCACAACTTTGTATTTTTCAATTTCGCGCAAAGCTACTCAAGGGCTATCTGCACTAGCCGTCCCTAATTTGGCAGTGTAAGATTAGAGGGAAGGCAGCTAGTCATCACCACCCACCGCCAACTCTTGGGCTACTCTTTTACCAACGAATAGTGGGATTGACCGTCACATTATAACGCCCCCACGGCTGAAAGGGCGAGCATGTTTGGTGCGACGAGAATGCGAACCCGTGACCCTCAGATTACGAGTCGCAGCCTTAACCCACCTGCCCATGCCGGGCCTTTCACAGCCTTGGTTTGTCGTTTTCTCTAGAACGTAGTACACCAGTTATAATGAATAGTGAGTACATGCCAACTAAGTGCTATATATTGTAATCAAAGGCTGGATATAAATTCACAGATTTATTTTTAATCTAACTGGCAATTTCTTTGTGAAGATAAATGAAAAAAAATTTGCAAAGTTGTTTGGAGTTTCTCAGAGAGATTCCGAGTGAAACAAAAGTGCACCACGGATAAGAGGTGGTTTTCCCAATCTGATATCAAAATCAATTGTCTTATTGTTACAAGCCTTCAGACTAGCCGCTGAGTCAGGACAGTATCTAGGCCATTGGAGGACTCCCATGCAGTCCTGCAATATTGGACCCCCCCCTTCTTATGGAATTCGAAATTATTGTCCAGTTGCAACGGCTCCACTTCCTATAAGTCCGACACTTCAATGAGCCGCCTGAGAGCAGGGTATTTGATAGAAGCCCTGCTGTTGCATGGTTCTACACATATTGTGATAAAGTTCTGAACTAATAGCAAAATAAGTGTTACCTAAACTTACTGAACACAAGATATCTCCACTTTTTACCAAAATGTAGCTGATAAATGAGGATATATCTTCTTTTTTACCTTCTGCGATTTTGGTTTTATTTATTTATGACAAAACTTTTTCTTTTGGTGGGTGTGTGGGATTGGTGCTTTATGACACAAAGCAATTAAGCTATCTGCGCCACATTTTCTGTGGTGTAATTATTTGTCATTTACCAAATGCTCTTATTTCTTTTCACACTTTTTAACCTGTTTACATAACATCCAATCAGAAGAGAGATAGAAGTAATCAAATATTACAGATGTTTTATGTCTAGACTAGAGCCAATAGATTCAATTCTCAAATAAACTAGATAATTTAAACTCCCGAGTGAGACGCACTACAAAGAACAAAGATATAAACAGATATGTCAGCCTAAACTATTATACAAATTAAAATGTGTATGCTGTGAACTCCAAGTTTGAATAAATATTACTAGTTATAAATAAACGATTAATTATTGACCAAATATTCAACTGTAATTCAAAGAGGTTCCATTTTAAGATGCAAACTCGAGTCCTTGTTTTTTTTTATCAAACTATTTTGTTTAATGAGTTAAGTAAAAAAAGTTGTAAGTAAAGAACAGTTTGGCAAGAAAGAACGATTCCATTTTCCTTATGTAGTTATAAATTGTAATTACTTATTTTATTGTAAGAGTTATTAGTATTTTACCATACGTTTTACAAATACTTAATGTACTCCCCAAAAAAAATTATCGTATCGACCGATTACAAACTATACTTTTCAACGTATTTCTCTAAACAATTTATGCACCTTGCTTAATACAGGTAACCCATACCAATAGCATTGGTTGTGACGTAACTTTGGTTTTAAAAAGGGGGAGAAGTTTTGGTTTGTTTTGAATTTCGCGCAAAGCTACACGAGGACTGCGCTAACCGACCTTAATTTAGCAGTGTAAGATTAGCGGAAAAGCAGCTAGTCTTCACCACCCACCGCTAACTCTTGGGCTACTCTTATACCAACAAATAATGGGATTGACCGTCACATTATAACGCCCTCACGGCTGAAAGGGCGAGCATGTTTGCCCGCGATCCTCGGATTACGAGTCCAGTGCCTTAACCACCTGGTTGTGCCGGTCCAGAGAGGGAGCAGTACTTTCTGTGTGTGTTTTCTTAGCCACATCGGGCTATCTGCTGAGTCCACTGGTGCTGGCTGTGCACACAAAATATTAATATCGCAGTTGTTCCTTCTAATTACTACTGATGTTTTACAGAGGCAAATTCTGATTTAGCCTTTCTTTTCTCTTTTCTTTTTTACAAGTTCTTTACTCCAACTGTTTCAACAAGCAAAAATGTATTACCCATTATAATAAAATATGTTGACCCCTGCCGAACTGTATGCAAATCGATGATTTTATAACTTAACTATTGAGAAAGCGGAACTAAAATAAAAAGACCCACACGGTGTAAAGTTCTTACACTAATAAAACACGAGTTTTTTATACATCTTTAACATGCTTCACCACCTCTTTAATTATAATTTATGAACCATATGTTCCATAATAAACCGTCTACGTGTGGTTGTGTGATTTCAACAATTACCTATTTTATTAATCTTAAATACTAAAATATATTTCTATTTAAAAATCATTTTCTAATATATCACGAAATTCAAGTCCTACACGCAAGGTAAGAAGTGAAACAACTAGAACAATCCTACAAAATAGTTTTTTTTTAATTAAGAGATTCAAAACAATTGATATATCATGATAAGTTAAAGACATATTTTAGTGTACTTGCTCGAGTTTTATTGGTCAGTTACAACCTCCACGAAGAAATACTCACTTCGCAGGTTATCTACAACTAAAATGGTGGCCTACATTGAATTTTTTGGTTGTTTTGGAATTTCGCACAAAGCTACTCGAGGGCTATCTGTGCTAGCCATCCCTAATTTTGCAGTGTAAGACTAGAGGGAAGGCAGCTAGTCATCACCACCCACCGCCAACTCTTGGGCTACTCTTTTACCAACGAATAGTGGGATTGACCGTCACATTATACGTCCCCACGGCTGGGAGGGCGAGCATGGCCTACATTGAAAGAGTACAATGTGTTTCGTTTAGATATCCGACTTCTGCTATTGCTCTTTATTTATAGACAAATGACTTATGTAAAATTATTGTACCCACAGAGGGCTTCACACATATGACGTTTAACGGTTATGTCTTATAATGGTGACAAACATCGTTGGATCAAATAGCAAATTGTATTTGAGAACAACGTATTCAGGGAAGTTGGGTAATTTATCATAGTAGAAAACGATAGTTCGGACTTGAAATTATTGTTTATTCACAATCTTCTAAACTCAGTAGCTGATAAAGCTTAATTAAATTAAACAATAGTGAATTATTAACAACGGGTCATTTGAAACGTTGAAATGTAAAGTATGCCTGTGTCTTTTCAGTATTGAGTTCAAACTTGTCTGTGAATTCAAATGCGACAAAATAGAAAATACCATCCTTTAATTAAAATTCTCGTCTTTACAAATTTACAATGGTACATTTTTGATTACGAAAAACCAAACTTGAAATGAAAATGTATCTCAGAACTGCTCGATAAATCTTTGTGAATTCTTTGATAGCCTGAAGATGACCTTGGAAGGTCGAAACGTTGATGTCTGCTTTATCAGTAAAAGTGTTAATACCCATACCAGCCGTTTTGAGACACAATGGTATATTTTATCACTACTAGTTATGTAATTTAAATGTAAATTTTACGAAAATGCAAAATAAAATAAAAAAAATAAAATATTGGTTCCCTGTATCCCCTCTTAGAAAACAAATGCATCTTGGTTGTTTTTCGTAGTCATAACTCGATAAGCCTTAACAACAACGTTAAATTAAGCCTGTTTATGCTAATATTCATGCAGCTTTGAAATGTCTTGTCCTATCCGGCTTCTAAGTTTATTCAAAATACAATCCATGCCGCTGAAAGAACGCTCAACTCCAATAGCCGAAATTGGTGCAAACCACCAGGTGTTCAGTTGATTGTTAAGATTTTCATAACCGATGTTTGTTTTATATTCATCTCATTGTTTCCTTGCAATGTACGACTTCAAGACAACCAACACAACATCAGCATCCTCTCCATCAAAGAAGCTACATCCAATCTTCACATCATTATATCAACTGGAAGGTATCACGTGCGTTTGTAAGGGAAATAAATGAATCGGTACTCCATTTTCAAAAAGTCATAACGTCAACAAGTTGTTAACGTTTCTGAATGTTTGACTTTCAAGTTCGTTTTCAAGATTTCGTTTCAAGATCTTCTGCAGCTGCAGGAATAGTGTCATGATGTCATAAAAACACGAAGTCTTGATGCAGAATGATAAAAACCCTATAACTCGAGCGCTTTCGAAAGATGAATGTTTCTTCTTCAGGGATAAACTGAGATTATACTAAAAGACAAAATGTCCAAATTTCGAAAACGCTCGAATTATAGGGTTTTAATCATTTTGTAAAAATATCAGTAGAGTTTGTTTAACTTAAATGTACACACTGAGTCTATATATCTCTCAAAATGTGCTATCATAGGTGCCACAAGTTTAGGAACTAAATAGAGGTTAATGCTTTCTTTTTGCTAAACATTGCTGACATTAGATACTGTAAATAATGTCTCAATTAAAACTGTTAGGGTAACAATAACACTAAATTTCTCCATTTGCGTGCTTGTATGTGTGTTTTTCTTATAGCAAAGCCACATTGGGCTATATAATGAATCCATCGAGGAAATCGAACTCCTGATTTTGGCATTGTAAATCCGTAGACTTACCGCTGTACCAACGGAGGATTTTCCTTTTACATCAATATATCTCCTGCTAGTGATGCTATGTCTATGCTATCTTTATTTAGGTGCTCACAGGACATCATAGTTGAGTAGTAACAAGTTACGATGACATGAAAAGGTTTAAAATGACTGACCCAGGACGCATCGACTTATTATAGAATTTTATTTCTGATTCTTCCATTGATCACTGAAACTCGTGCAACAAGCGCTCACGCTTTTATGATTTGTAGAATAGTGAAAAGATGTCTTTGACATGAAGAACCCTCTTTACAGACATGATTTTATTTCTACCGCTGTTTAAGGCTAAAGATAAAAGTTTGGCTTCACGATGTACGTAAGGAATTTTCTTTCCGCTTTCTCTGAAAATCATTTTATCACACTACTTATTGTTTCTAAAACATTGACGACACCATTGAAAGCACAGGAAGTTATTTTATTGTAACCCAGGTTCCTTTTTATCAGCCTTTATCAAGTAAACTCATAATGGTTACAGAATCAGTAGTTACTAAATTGGTAATCTTCAAGAATGTTTATTTAACTTCACCGCAGTCAGTCATGTGGCGAGTAATGTCTATTTTACTTCACCACAGTCAATCATGTAGCCAGTCAGATTTCACAACTGGCATATATTGTTGGTATTTGACGATTACAGAGTGAAATCTGTTATTAGATTTCATCAAAATGATCTAGAACTTCGGAAATACTGGTCAACAGTGTCCAAACTGTGGCTTTGCTTACATTTATCAACCGATCATCTGATTTTCCACCAATTGTTTCAGAGTCGTCTTGTAGCATGAGAAGATGAGACACAAAACGTTCGTACTTCGTGGGATTTTTCTTTTGCTAAATAGTAGACATTTTATACCCAGGCATAATGTGTATTTATTGTTTGTTTGTTTTGAATTTCGCGCAAAGCTACACAAGGGCTAGCCGTCTCTAATTTAGCAATGTAAGGCTAGAGAATACAACTAGTCATCACCAACATCTGCCAACTTTTAGGCTACTCTTTTACCAACGAATAGTGGGATTAACCGACACATTATAATGATTCACGATTGAAATGGCAAGCATGTTTGGTATGACAGGGATTCGAACCTGCGACTCTCAAATCGCTAGGTGAGCACCCTAACCACTTGGCCATTTCCAGAGTCGAGTCTTGAACAAGTAAAGCTTTATCTAGTCTTTTAAGATCCCACTCACGAACTTCTTGTACAACTTCATGTTTCTAGGATTTAGAATGTTTGTTGTGTTTTTTTGTTGCTTTTCGAAAATTAATAAACGGAGTTATTATGAAAACACCACCAACATCTAAATCAGTTTTCAAAAAAGTCTCGGCAGTATTTACAAAGCACACCTCCAAATGATGTTTCAGAAAAGTAGCCATTCATTTTCTATTCTCATCACTTCTGGTATTTAACCAAAGTTGATTAAGATGGTGAAGAAGTTACAGCAACAGTAAGGGTTGACTCACACAGGTTTTTTTTCTAAGATTCATCTGTACTTTGTACCATGAATCTTACCCTCAGTCCTGACAAGCTTCCAGGCCCTGATGATGAAAAGTATCCCCATAACACGATGCCACCACCATGATTGACAGGTGGAATGGTGTTGCCTGGATGATGTCCAGTGTTACGTTTGCCCCAGACATAACACTATGAATTTACACAAAAAAACTCAATATTTATATGCCTAACCACATGATCTTTTGCCTCATGTCTAAAACATGACTTACATGCTTTGTCACAAACTCCATACGAGTATCAAGACGATTATTTTGCAGTGATGGCTTTTTCTTGTCACTCACCCATACTGGCCAACTTTGTCGATGTAAGAACATTGACTCTAATCTCAGACATGGAATTTTGCAAACATTTCAAAATCACTGTTGGCTTCACAATGGTATCCCTAACCAGTTTCATTATTGTATGGCTGTTTAGTTTGGAAGATGACCTAATCTGTGTGGTGAATGGGTGGTATGAAAAACATTCAACTTCTTAATGATGGACTTCACTGTACTCAAAGTAATAATCAGGAACTTTTAAATTTGCTTGTAACATCCTTTTGTTTTGTACTTCTCTACCACTTCATTCCGGACTTGTTCAGAAAGATCCTTGGTCTTCATGGTTGGTTTGTTGTATCACTATGTGAGTTGTGACTTGAACAGATGTATTTATTCTGACGCCAAATTAAACCACTTTTATTACACGCTGACAGAGACCATTACACTAATTTTGTGACCATTATAACTAGCCCAACATGGCCAGATAGTTAAGGTACTCGAACCCCCGTCACCCCCAAACATGCTCGCCCCTGCAGCCGTGGGGACGTTATAATGTCACAATTAATCCCACTATACGTTAGTAAAGGAGTAGCTAAGAGTTGGCGGTGGGTGGTGATGACTAGCTGCCTTCTCTCTAGTCTTACACTGTTAAATTAGGGACGGCTAGCTTTGCGCGAAATTAAAACACAAAGAAACAAACAAAATGTGGAAACTTTGCAGAGAGTGAATACTTTAGCAAGAAAATTAATGACTGTTAGACTCATTTTATACAAAGTTCCCAGTGAAGTTTGTAACCGATGGTTCAGTGGTAAGATAAATTTAGAGGTTTGATCCTTGCAGTGAGCATCACGTAAGTTGCCCATTGTGCTTAAATAAAATATTACACAAATTGTCACATATAATTACATCCCGACGTTTCAACAACTACTGGTCACTTTCAGAAATATATGCCAACAAGGGACACATTGAAAATATTTTAGTGTTTTGTTGGTGGAAGAGGGTTGTTTGAAGTTTAGTTCAAAGTTACACAAAACGCTGTGTTCTGCCTGCAAAAGGTATCGAAAGCTGGTTTCCAGCATTGTAATTCTGCAAACATACCACTGTGCCACTAGGTGGTAAAAGTATTTTAGGAAAATAAATTAGATTTGTATTTCTTACAGAAGACTGTCCAACTGTACTGCTATTCATTAAATATCTGTCGTTTTAAGCATTGTGCCAACATCCGAGAAATACACGTCTGTTACTATTTCAGAAGGTGTCCATGATTTAAATTTTGTTCGAAACAATGTTATTATCGGCGAGAACAGTGCAGACACCAGAATTCCTAAAGTGGAGAGGAGAAGAGATGTAGACTGGTTAGTTGGGAGTAAAGTTTTTTTTTTGTTGTTGTTTGTATGTTTTATAGCAAAGACAAATTGGGTTATCTGTTGTGTCCACCGTGGGGAATGGAACCACGGATCTTAGCGTTCCCGTATCCGTTGGCTTGCACGAATCTCAACGACAAATGTCTTGTCAACTTTGGTCACTGTTTAAAATTATTTAATACTTTTAGTGTAAAGTAGCAGACTTCGTAAACTGGTTGAAAAGATTTCTCTATATCACAATTTACTTTCACCGTACTTTTAACGACAATAACTTTTTATTGTAAAATTGCATTACAGTTTTAAACTATTAGTTTTGCGCACGTTCATAACGTTTATGCTATTGTTTTAGAACTTGTAGACCCGGCGTGGCCAGGCGGTTAAGGCACTCGACTCGTAATCAAAGGTCGCTGGTTCAAAATCCCGTCATACCAAACATGCTTGCCCTTTCAGCCGTGGGGGTTATAATGTAACTGTCAATACCACTATGCGTTGGTAATAGAAGCCCAAGAGTTGGCGGTGGGTGATGATGATTAGTTGCCTTCCCTCCAGTTTTACACTGTTAAATTAGAAACGGTTAGCGTAGATAGCCCTCGTGTAGCTTTGCACGAAATTCAAAAACCAACACAATTTGTAAACATATGATGAGATAATTTTAATATCAACATAAACGTGAATTGTTTGCTTAAGCCATATAAAACTTGTATATTTTATTTATATTGTTAGATTTATACTTTTAAGAACGATTCGGTCACTATCTTTCAGTATGTTTGTTAGTCATCACCACCAACCATCAGCTCTTGGGCTACTCTTTTACAAACAAAAGAAAGAGGTAACTCACCGATAATTGACCACATATTTGAAGGGGGGTTGTGTAACAGAGTATAGGAAAGTAGAAGGCGTGCCTATATGTTTCATTATATTTATTAATTTGTGAACCTGACGATGACCGAAGAAGGTCGAAACGTTGTTCGCTCCTTTACATAAAAAATTTTCTCAACCCAAATCAGCCGTTTTTACATATATATTACTCTACAAGTGGGTTTTCTTGTTATCACTAATAAACTGATTGTAATCGAGACGGTTTTTATACAACAATATTTAATAACTAACGACTGTTATGGTATAAACTATGTAAGTTATAATGGTTATCAATTTTATTCACGTCATTGACAAATTATATTTAGGGGAGTTAGGATTATTAACTTAAATGGCTAAAAATTAAAATTCAATCGACGTAAGGAAGTCTGGTATCGAACACAATGCCTCGTAAGCACTCCTGTCTACATTCTATGTTTACGGTTAAAATACTTTAAACCTTCCTTACTTAAAATCAGCGCAGGACCAAAAAGGTTTTATGCCACAAGTTCTGATGTTTTTTTAAATTGTTTTTCAAGGTAAGACCATTTATGCAGCCAGATCTCGTTCAAACGGTTGTTTGATTATTGACAGCGTTGAATGAAAGACCGATTTCCAGCAAATATCCTTACTTCAATTTTTACTTCTGACACAAAAGTTTGAACATTAATATGTAGATATCACGTTTAAACTATGTACGTAAAAGAAAGAAAAGAAAGGAAAAAAAAAACGAAGGAGGTTGCACATTCACTTTTCTAGTTACTGATTTATCAATTATACTTCCACGCATGAGCATTTTGGTAAATTATAGCAAACTTTTGCTAAACACTGCAAGGTTGAAAGTTAATAATATGGGCTATATAAGGTAACAATTCAACATTTTACACCTAGTAGAAGTTTTACTGTGTTATCGTTTTCAATATTTCTCAAACTAAAAAAAAAAATTAAATTTGTTTTAAAAAAGGACACTTATAAACCCCAAATAAAGTACTGAATTTTATAGAATACACCAATAGAAAATGGTGTAACCATAGTCCAAATGAAAACAAACATACCGGACTATCTGCCTATCTAAACAATTTTAAATTTATTTATTCACTTTTATTTTATCAAATTATAACCCAATTATCCAACAACTTTACCATATTTATCATCATTTTTTTGTTTTTTAAATAATTTCCAAACTTCTTAAACCTAAACTTAAAGGCAACTTTGCGTCACATCAAACAAATGTTGTAAGCTACAGTTTGGACTTCTCCACATAATTTCTAACTTGTCGACACACTTGATGGGCTTCATTGTAGTGAGCAGCCAGATAGTTTCTTACATTCTCAATTCACACAGCCACGACTGGCTTATCCTCTAACAAGTCAAATCCTGCCGCACATGAATGCTCCACTTCACAAGATCCCAGTAAATCAGCAATGGTGATCTTCTCTCTCCACAGGAAAGGAGGGTTTCTCAAAAAACACAGTCTCTAGTTGTTTGAGATTTGTTTCAAGACTTTCAAGAAACGGCTTCAGTTTTTTTCTCATTAACTGGAGTATCTGTCATCCTAGGTTCAATGACCTGTGAATTTTTCAAAGAATGTTTCTTATTGGTGTATATATATATATATCAATGATAAATCAATTGTGACATATTTTACCTAACATTTTTTTGGAAAGGGGACTTTGCAGCTATTCACAGCTAGACAATAAAACTGTTCAGTTAATAACGACTTTCATTTTTTACTGGTACACTTTAAAATATTCGATAGATTGATACTGGTAGTACAAACATCAAACTATGATTTATTTAACAGTTTTTACGTAAGTAAAGATAATTATGTGGAAAAAATATACATAAGGTTCCAGATAAATGTTTACAACTGAGTGGAAAATTATAAGATTTTGTGAATGTGTGTGTGAACATATTATTTCTATTGAAAAGGTAAGAAAGAAAATAAGATCATCCCAAAATAAATGACTGATTGGACACCAATATCTTTATTGCAGTTACACATGACAAACTATCAATAGATAATTGGGATAACCTGATACCATACGTATTACTCTTTGATTTCAGAAGTTCACAAACAAGACTATAAACATCAAGATAAAAATCCAAATCTATTTAATGATTAAGTCATCAAATAAGCACTAATATTAACAGCAATTAACTGTTTTATTAAGTTCATATGTGACGTTAGCACTACATTGATTTTAGAATGTTTGACCTGTAATAAACTTCAAGACAGATTTTGTTGTTTTTTTTTTATAAAAAACAGTTCCTACAAAGAAAAAAGTATCAAGTTTCCAAATACCTGTAAAGTTCATAAAACCATAATTATAGGCTCAGTTACGACGTTTAAGGCCTGGCATGGCCTAGCCGGGGTGTGCAACAGGCGGCCCGCGGACCACAACCCGGCCCGCCAAGCCATTTAGTGTGGCCCTAGTTGTTGTAATCTAACCATGTGGCCTGATCTGTAATCCAACGCAAATGGAATATTTTTAAAGCATCGATCCTACAGGATTCCCAGGCTTCGACTCGACAAACTTCTAAAATTATCTTTGCTAGAGAGGAGCAGGCCGAATTCGATTGGTCGGCCTCCTTAGGGCATGAATAGGTGACGTGCACTAGCACTATTGTCTACGACTCAACGTCATGTCCTGAACCTCGCCTTCGCCCGCTGGCGACAATTTTCTAACCTCTGCTGTCCGTCATTCATTATTGGTGAAAATTTTATTACCTTTTACAGTTACTACAAGAGATTGAAGGTAAATTGATTATTATTTAGCATATTGTTGTGACTTTACTGAATTTATTAAAATTTTGCTTTCAGATGCATCTGATTCTATGTACAGTGTGACCTCGTTGTTCGCGGGGTTACGTTCTTTACCCTCCCGCGAATAGCGAAAACCGCGAATATTGGACGCAGTTTTAAAACGTATATGTATGCGATTATATACTATATGAAATGCTTCCCAAACTCTAATGATTCTTATACTCATTGATGCAGTAATAATGTAGCAATATTGCATACTGTTATGTATTTCACTAAATTGTACCGTGCGTTACCGGGCTGTGCTTTGCCGTTTGCGTTGTTGGGGAAGCTGAGGCAGTCAGCCAATAGCAGTCAATCTTGTTTGGTGAAGACGACAATTGATAAACACGGCTTGATTGAGTAAATACAACAGAAATCTCCTCGAAAAGCCCTTTCAGTCTCTGTGACCTACAAAAACGCAGTTCGCGCATAACCCGCGAATATGCGGGGCCGCGAATGGCGAACCGCGAATAGGCGAGGTCACACTGTATTTTGCTATTCTCAATTAATTTAAGTACCGGAAGGCTATGATCGGGATGCCAATTTAGAAACATGTGTTTCTGTCCATAAGAGGTTCCATGTGTAAATAAATTCTATGTTTTTTTCTACTTTGCTATTTTCGTGAGAATAATTTTTTGTTTTGATTTCAGGGCTAGTAAAATGTCAGCAGTTAAGAAACGAAAATTGATGATGAGGGAAGGTTATTCAACAGTGAATGGTGCACAAAATATCTTGTTGTCCCACATAATCAAGGTGTTGTCTGCCTCGTCTGTCAAACTACAATTGCAGTCATGAAAGAGTACAATATTAAGCGACATTACGCAACTAAGCACTCCTCCCAGTTTGATGAAATTGTTGGTCAGGCACGAAAGGACAAAATTGAACATTTAAAACATCCATTGAAAAGCAACAAGGTGTTTTACCACTTTCAAGAAAAATTCAGAACTGGTGACAAAACTGAGTTTTAAGCTTTGTGAATGTATGGCAGAAAAGGAAAGCCTTTCAGTGATGGAGAATTTATTAAAATTGTTTAACAATATTCACAGAATATGCATGTCCAGAGAAAAAATATTTGGTGGAGCAAACTAGCCTTTCTCGCTTTACTGTCTCACGCAGGACAAAAGATCTTTCAGAGGACATCAAAGAAACTTTGAAAGAGAGATTGAATTCGTGTGAAGCTTTCAGTCTGGCTTTGTATGAAAGCACTGATATCAATGACACATCCCAACTTGTCATTTTCATCAGAGCTGTTACTGCAGGCTTTGATGTTTTCGAAGAGTTTTTAGATATGGCAAGCCTTTCCTCCACAACCACAGGACAGGATATTTGTGAACAAGTGCTTAAGGTTGTAGAAAAGTTTGAACTGAATCCTTATAAATTATGTGGTGTTACAACAGATGGTGCTCCTTCCATGACAGGTAGGACAAATGGATTCACCAAGAAATTTCTAACTGCAATTGGAGCACAAGACGTAGTTGTAAGCCATTGCATTATTCACCAAGAGAGCTTGTGCACCAAAGTTCTGGATTTTGCAGAAGTCATGAAAAATGTCGTCCAATGCGTAAATTATATTCGAACACGAGGATTAAATCATCGACAATTTAAAACTTTTTTAGATGAGCTGGACAGTGAGTATTCAGATGTTTTGTACTTTTCTGCTGTACGTTGGCTTAGTAGAGCTGCTACTTTGAAGAGATTCTGGAATCTGCGAGAGGAGATTAAGTTCTTCATGGAGAGCAAACGTCAGAATGTGGACTTCTTGAGCAATGAGAACTGGCTGAATGACTTAGCATTCCTCACAGACATTACACAGCATCTGTCTGATTTAAACTTAAAACTACAAGGGAAAAGTCAACTTGTGAATAAGTTGTTTGAGCATATTTGTGCTTTTGAGAAGAAATTGGAACTTTTCAGGTTCAGTTGAGAAGAGCCATATTGACCCATTTTACATGTCTTGCAACCAGGAAACTGGAATTTCCTAATCTGGATTGCACCAAATATGGAACCAGTGTACAAAAGCTGCGTGATGAGTTTGCAAACAGATTTCCAGATTTCAGACAAACTGAAATTAGATTGAAATTGTCCGCTCAACCTTTTGATTTGGCAGTGGAAGACAGTCCTGATGATTG
Source organism: Tachypleus tridentatus (assembly GCF_004210375.1). Classification (NCBI taxonomy): domain Eukaryota; kingdom Metazoa; phylum Arthropoda; class Merostomata; order Xiphosura; family Limulidae; genus Tachypleus; species Tachypleus tridentatus. The sequence continues at coordinate 13,914,839 of NC_134826.1, read as the reverse complement.
CCAAATGGAACTCGATGAACTGCAGGCTGACATGGACACTAAAAGGAAATTCTCTGAAAACAGTTTGCTAGACTTTTACAAACTCTGTGTACGTGAAAAGTTTCCGAATTTGTCCGTCATGCACAAAGAATTGCCTCCCTTTTTGGTAGCACCTACTGCTGTGAGCAATTTTTCTCCAAAACCAAATGTAGAAGTCAGCTGACTGATGAACATTTGACCAGTCAGTTAAGAGTGGCAACCACTTCTGTCAAAGCTGATATTGACAAGCTCTGCAAGGACTCTAAATTTCAAGTGTCGCACTAAAATGATCACTCATGCAAAAATATAAAATATTATTGCTTGCATTTTGAGAATTTTTTTAAATTTATTGTGCATGTACACGAATAAGCTTGTTTTTTAAGTGCCCCCGCTTGATTGATGAAGTTGGTTATATGGCCCACCGACGAAAAATGTTGCACACCCCTGGCCTAGCGCGTAAGGCGTGCGACTCGTAATCCGAGGGTCGCGGGTTCGCGCCCGCGTCGCGCCAAACATGCTCGCCCTCCCAGCCGTGGGGTCGTTATAATGTGACGGCCAATCCCACTATTCGTTGGTAAAAGAGTAGCCAAAGATTTGGCGGTGGGTGGTGATGACTAGCTGCCTTCCCTCTAGTCTTACACTGCTAAATTAGGGACGGCTAGCACAGATAGCCCTCGAGTAGCTTTGTGTGAAATTCCAAAAAACAAACAAACAATACGACGTTTAAATAGAGGAAGTTGTTTTATTTCACTTATATGTATTAAAGAACAATGAATATCACATGGTTGACTGAATATGAAATGTATAAGATAATGTACTCTTAACTTGGTTTGCCAATTAAAGAAAAAACAAAATAAGTTGTCTATAATTTTGTTATTATGAATTTACTGTTAAACAGTAGTTCTTAGCTGTTTTGTTCTTCAAACACCTGAGAGTTTTTATTATCTTGACTGACAACAAATTATAACTACTAATATACTAGATAAAGTAATTTGCAATACTTTAGTGGTAATATACCAACTTATAGAACCGTTCTCTTTAAAAGTTATAAAACCAAAAATATTAGAAATATTTGCCTTTCATTTAGAAGTGATTCCTTTTTCACAAAGTAATGGAAACAACTACACACTTTTGTTCGGAAGACCATAGAACCATTCAGTCTAAGGTTTAGATGCTGCTAAGCTAAAAATTTGTCCACTTGAGCCCGAAGCGTGCTATCTTGGGGTACCAGTGATCAGGGGTACAAAATTCTCCAGACAAATATTTCAGTATAGCAACGACATAAATAGATAATATGCCCAGTTAAGTATTCATTCTAATTTGTGATAAATCATAAATGTTTTCCCTTCTTGAATGTTAAATTCTGTAAAACGAGGTTTGTACTGTTGGTACAAATCATATTGAACATAACTGTAATTTAATGGTTTAATGATTTGATTTCTGCTTATTTTGACGATACCCCAATGCTTATTTGATCAGCTTAAAATCAAATAATACAACACTGTTTAAATTGAGGGGCATACTATTCTCATTGCTGAAATGAATATCTATTTCAACACCTCATTAACAAAGTAATGCATCTGCAGCAAATATTTTCAGTGTGAGACTTCACTAACTGTACAGCTACTGTTACACTGGTTCCTCTATTAAATGTTATCTATGTCAAGCATTGGTAAACTTAGTTTTTTAGTTAATTCTTACAGTTTGTTTTATGCAAAATGTTCATGATGCTAGGTTCAAGAAGTCAATTTATTACAAATTTCTGAAGAAAAAACCACCTTTCAAAACCACACAGATTATAAGGTATTGTGTTTTTATGTAAAGTTACTGCTACTGATAATTTAATCTAATTAGTGACTGATCAACAAAGTAATAATTTGAGTACAAAACTTCAGGGAAGAGGTAAAATAATAAGTGAGCAATCACAGTATATTTATAAATTTCAAATAAAGCTTTACCTCCTTGCAGAACTCGGCCTGGCATGGCCTAGCGCGTAAGGCGTGCGACTCGTAATCCGAGGGTCGCGGGTTCGCGCCCCCGTCGCGCTAAACATGCTCGCCCTCCCAGCCGTGGGGGTGTATAATGTGACGGTCAATCCCACTATTCGTTGGTAAAAGAGTAGCCCAAGAGTTGGCGGTGGGTGGTGATGACTAGCTGCCTTCCCTCTAGTCTTACACTGCTAAATTAGGGACGGCTAGCACAGATAGCCCTCGAGTAGCTTTGTGCGAAATTCCAAAACAAACAAACAAACAAACCTTGCAGAACAATTACAAAAGAATGATTTGACACATTTTGCAAAGTTGAATAGTTTTCTGGAAAATAGTAAGGACTATTATTTCTCTGATGCTAAAGATGATCTCTGTGTAAACTGAATCAAAAATCTATCTTCAAAATTTGAATCATGTTATTCCAAATTTAAGAATTTGAAATTGACATTTGAATTTTTGCATGATCCATTTCAATTTCATCTTTTTTGTCCTTGGATGAGTGTGGATTTGAAGTTGAGATGCTTACCCTGTAAAGTGTAGAACAAGATGTTCTATCAGAGATGTGGCTCACTATTTTGATAAATGAGAGTCTTTCAAATTTAGAGATAGCAATTTCAAAATTATTTTCCATTTTCGGACCCACATAGGTGTGTGAGCCAACATTTTCTACGCTAGTTTTCACAATTCAAGATACATATCTCAGCTTACTGACATAAATTTAGAGGCAGAGATAAGATGCTCATTGAGCATAGACATTAAGCAAATTTCGGGAAACATTTTGATGAAAATCCCCATTAATTTTTCATTGAAGGTTAGTTGAAATGCAATTATTTTGATTAAATTAACATCTTTCAATTTTTCTTTTTTGAATAGTGTGGCCAACGTTGTTTTCATTAGCCACAGTTGTGGCCATCGTGAAAAATAAATTGCCCACCCTGGTCTACACCAATGCATGTAAGTGGTATGCTGTTTCTAGCATTAACTGGTAATGGTAATTCCTCCAAAATTAAATTCCTTGTGTGTTACCTGGCTGTTGATTTTTGGCTTCATTTTTTTCATATTCTTTACCAAATCCAGAAACAGAATCTCAAGTCTGAAGTGGTGCTTGTAACTGAGCTATGAGAGCTTATCTATTGAAGAATCGAGTCACTATCCAAACTAAATCATGTTTTTTTGATAACTTGGATTTTACATCATACATACACATCTTAAAGTCTGGAAAATGTAGGCTTGTTTTGGGCTTCGGGTTACCCTCAATTTGACATTGGGAACACCTGGATAAGAGACAAGGGAACTTTTTCAGTTTTGTTTGAAGTTACACTTTGCAAATCAAGTTGATTGAACAGCGTTTACTTGTCCTGATCTCTGAAACACACTAATAGCCAAACGATGAAAGCTGTTTTTTTTCCATCTGTGGTTTCCACCTTTTTATCAATGTAGTCTGGGGATGCTGTTATGGTTCTGTTTTGTAACATTCCAACTGGAACATACACTCCAAACATCTTTATGATTTTACTGCAGATTTTTGTGACATGGTCAAATGAAATTCCAGCTAAAATCTTATGCAACATTGACACTGCAGTATCACTCCCAAAAGTTGTGGTACATATACAGTGACAGTCCTACAGCAAAGAGATTTTCAAAGACTGTGTGAAATCTTGATTTAGGTTTATTAGACAAAATATTCACTTGTCATTCAATCAAGCACTGTTGAATAAGTGATTGAGACAGGATAAGCCAAGATAAATGCAGCTGTTCTGCTTAAACATTGTTGTTACACAATTGGTCCCCTGTATGCTTCATCTGATTGGTATAGTTTTTTATATAGGCAAACCCTCTTTGACAGAACCAGTAAGGATTTCATTGAAAAACCAAGGATGTTTCCTCCTGAATTGGAAGATGGCTTTCCAAATGATTTTGGAATAATGAAATATTGTTGTAATCTCACCAAGAATATCCCTCTTTACTACAGCATTGTTTATGGCTGAATGTCCTGCCTTTGTGGAATGTATGACTGCTGGTTTTCTACCTCTGTCGTCAGTGGTAAAAATGATTGATATGTTCTTTTTTCACTGCTTCCATCAACTTATGATGGGATATTTCTTAGTGCTAAGCACCATGATCTTTTATTATCTTGTTGTGTATGTCAGAAATTTCTTTCACTCTAAAAATCCTCTTATAATTATTTTCTGCTAAAGATTAGCCATGAATACAATTTCAGCTGAAATTAACTGGATGATATTCTCATTAGTGTAGATGGTCTCCTTGCTGCAACTCTGTTTCTTGTGTCCTTGTGCAAAACGTCTCCAGTACAGTTTGACAACTTTTGTGGGACTTATATTCCTAGCAAGTAAATCACCCTTGGCTTGTTGGTCAGCAAGATTCCATAACTTTCTGTCACTTTTGTAAACAGGTTTTTTAATGGACTGTCTTATATCTTTGCTGCTGCAAGTACAAAGTTTTTCTGCTTTATGACATGTATCAAGTTTATATTCTTGACAATAGAATCACAGATCTTTACTGAGTGCTAAAACATTGGACCATGTAAGATACTGCATAACAGTTTCAATGTACCAAGTTCACTCATTGATTTAGGCTGTACATTACTGTTATTCTTTGAGAATACATTGCCATCTTTCATAGCAGTGGCATTTTGGTAACCTCTGTCTATCTTTTTCTACAGATTGTTTATGTGTTACTTTGCTGCAGCATTTTCTATACCACAGAGCATTGTTCTCTTGGAATATGTAAGTCAACAAATCAGACAGTTGCTGACTGAGTTCAATATATTCAGAATATTTAAAAGAAGCTCTGTACTTGAAACTATTTAAAAATGTTTTGTAGTTAACTTTAGATTAGAGGAAATTGTTTGTTCCAATATAAATTTTGTCCCCCTGGCATTTTAGGCAGCACTCCAAATCAACACTTGTCTCTGTCTTTATTTTTCGATGACACTGTCTCCGAGGATTACTTAACATGACTCTAGATTACTTGGAATAAGAAAGCTTAAAATTACTTATTCATTTAATAGATGCTTAAATAATTTTAACAACAAATACCATAACATTTTATCAGAATTATTTCACAACAGATGAAACTTTTTTCGATATAGAAATAATGTTAGCAGCAGACATTGTTGACAAAGCCATGGTATTTCCATGGATACATTGAAAGGGCTTTACTTTTTGGTATGCCTAATTAGTAAATCTTTTGGCAAGCTACTCTAAATTTCATTTTGTGTGTGCTTAGATCTGATCTATATTTGTACAGACATGTATATAGACATTAATCCTGATTTTTTATTTCCATGCAAATGATCTGAAATAACTGAAAATGACAGTCTCTTTGAAATTCAAAATGAGTGCCCTAAACAATTATATGCTAAATTATTTTTAGATGTTGTTGTGAAGAATCTTACCAAAAAAAATAATCAAACCTAGAATTTGTTACATTAGCTGGGAGACTATATTTATAAAATTTTGTTTGATATGAAAAATAATTGTCTTCAATTAATGTTACATTGTAATTTTCAAAATTTACATTTACAATAAAGTAATTTTAGGTGTAATCAGTTTGGTCCAACCTGAATGTGATTTAGGCTTTAGTGAATATTAACTCTGTGATACAGATTAGACAATGATTAGGCACAATATTCTCAGAAATCAAATAAAAAAGAGATGATTAATATCCTCAGAATTTTTAGAAATTTCATAAATAATACGAGTTTGTTTATGGAACTTGTAGACAACTGAACAGTTTTGACACCAACCTAATATTCACATTAGAAGAAATGTAATTACAATGTACAGGTCAGAATAATAATTATTCGCAGGAAAACAGAACAAAGTAGTAAACACCTTGGAAATATTTTTACCCAAGGATAAATGTAATTTAGTCTAAAAGTACATCATTTTTGAAATATGTGACTTAAATTTGAATGTAAAAGTGAAATTATTAGTATTACAACTTGAGAATTGGGGTAAACTGAACCTGAAATTCTTTTTGTTTTAAACTTTATAACATGAACAATTTATCTTAGTTTGCAAGTTAGTGTAAACTAAAA